>NW_007780815.1:0-1412 GCF_000696425.1 Galeopterus variegatus
AGCAATTTGCCTCCTGAAACTCTATGTAAGGAAAATTAGTCTTTCTCCATCCATCCTTTATTTATTCATTCATTCATTCATTCATTCATTCATTTATCATATGAAAGACACTGAATTCAAATGGCCTAGCCAAAATTTGTGTAGCAAGTTGCTGATAGGGCCAAGTCTAGGACCAGAAACCACTTTTCCCAAGTTCATTAAATTGAAAGCAATTTTATCTTATGATGTTACTTAAGAATACAATATATTGTAATGCAGTATAGTAATAGATGTGACTGCTTCTTTATGTATCCTTTTATCTCTATGATTTCCTCAAGGTATTAAATCCATTTAGTTGTGTAAGTCCAAAACACTTCATTCTAATCACTGAGGGGATAAACACAAAGTTTCATAAAAATTGAATACATCTTGTTCCATTGGGTTGTATACACTGAATCTTACCAGAAGAAATTCGCCTTTCCAATTTCTTTGCTTCTCCCTAACAACAAAGAAATTGGGGGCAGGAAAAATTTAGTGTATCAAATAAAAAAATGCATTAAGTATTTAAAGTGCTCTATTGTGGATATTGTACTTTATCAAATGAAAAATCTACACAGCATAGAGTAGGATATATTTTGAACATTTAGTAAAAACATCAAGCAGTCTTGATGTTCTAACATTGACATTTCTGCTAATTGCATTCAGATCCTTGGATGTTTCACGAGATGTTGGAGTTGGGATCAACCCACAGTTATTTTTTATTCCTTTGAAAAGTAGGAAACAATGATAGACACTCCTGATTAACCCAAAACTTGAAAATGTATACACAGCAATTGGGGAGAAAAAGTAACTCTTACAATTTTAATTAACACTTTTTCTATTCAAGTAGTAACTGCTAATGAGAATGATGTAAACAGAGAAAAGTCTCTGTATCACATTTCTTATTTGAGGTCTATCTTGCAATCCCTGAAAGTTGGTACTTAAAACTTTTAAAAATAAAATTGAGAAAGTCAACATGCACACAAATAATAATGAATGGCCATTACTTTACATAAACACGTATGAAATGAGAGACTAGACCTTTTTATTCACATCACTTAAATATTGAGGGGTTACTATTGATTTAAACCATTTTGAGTTGGGTAAATGTTTTTCTCTTTGTTTTCTTTTTTTATTGGTTATGAATATTTGTGAGATATAAAGCTGATTGTCACCCCTCGTGCCCATGATGTGGGGGCCAGATTCACACTAGCTGTATACTCATTAACACAAACTGCATTTGTACCCCATGTCCCCCACCCAATTATCCCCAACTTCCCTCCCCTTTCCCATTCCCCCCACTCTACTTCATAGCCCTAGGAATGTTCTCTCCCCCTCTGCAAGTCCAACACACTACTGTGGTCTTTCTTTCCTTCCTTCTTTCTCTCTTAGCT
>NW_007780815.1:2685-3060 GCF_000696425.1 Galeopterus variegatus
GACTCAAAATTCAAACATTATAGCAGGCATTATGTCTTTAGGGAACACTTTTTGCACCTCCACTTTGGGATAAATCTTCCTTCCTGTGCTTCCACTTCACTCTGAGACATTGTCTATCTTGCACACACCGTAATACATCTTAATGATTTGTTTACATCTTTGCCTCCACCATTAGAAGTATGAGCTCCTCAAAGGCCTGATGCCATGTCTTCCATTTTCCATTTGGTCTTCCCACAGCTATTTTCTTTCCTTTTCAACCCTGTTCTGTGCCCAGGAGGCCCACTTTCACAAACTGTATGACCTGGGTCCCTGGATTGGGGACTGGCCAGTGGGAAACCCACCAGGAAGAAAGAGAGTGACAAGAATTTGCAGTGT
>NW_007780816.1:0-1570 GCF_000696425.1 Galeopterus variegatus
TTGGTGGTCACCCCTGGGTTGGCTGCGGGTGTCAGGGGAGCATGGCTGACGCCCAAGACCCCCCACTGCCCTGGCTATGGAGAGCCCAGGGAGCTTCCTGTGGCAGCTGGTGGTTGTTGCTGGGCTGGCTTTTAAACAACCAGCTCTCACAGGAACTAATACAGTGAGAACTCATTTACTCCCTGCTCCCTCCCAGAGAGAGCATTTATCCATTCGTGAGGGATCTGCCCCAGTGACTCAAACAGCTTCCATCACTGCCACATTGAGGATCAGATTTCCATATGAGTTCTGGGAGGACAATACATCCAAACTCCATAAGAGAGGTATCCTCTGCCTACAGCTCACCAAGAACTATATCTCTGCTACATTATAGTACTTTGTTTAACAAAATACTCATATATCTAGTGCTGGTAAACAGAGAAGAGGTTGGAAATGTTATGTTTGCTTCTGAAACTCCAAATCAGACATGACTTCTCTTATCAGCCAGTCAGGAGGTGAAGTAGGAAACCTGTGCTTTGAGAGACCCTTTAATCACAATAAACTCACCTTCATCCACTCCCATAATATACATATGCAGCTATAATGCCCTGTGTATCCAAATATATTCATTTCTCAGACCCCGTTCAAAGTCTCCCTCCCCAGTGAAGGGTATCATTGATACTAAGCCCTCGTCAAACTTTCTCATCTCTGACATGACACTCTTTTGTTTCCTTCTATGTCTTAGCTTTATTCTAACATCCCAGCCTGTTGTCAATGACTACACTGCATTCAGGTGACACTTTTCCTCTAAATTTTATGCCCCCCAGAGAGGAAGTCTGTTTATATCTTTGTCTTTACAAAGATTCTTTAAATAGTTTATTTTGAATAATGAATTAGTGTTTGAGGAAGACACATTTGTCTAAAATAACCTCAAGTAACATTAACTGCATGTTTATAGAGGTTTATAGAGGTCATGTGACAGAATCAGTAACAAATGATGGAGAGACCTTTAACATAGATTCAGCGATTATTCATAGGGATGTGGCAATTGCACATGATGGGTGTCACTGTAAACGAGCTTTTTAAAGATCACTCCAAAAGGCAATACAGCAAATTCTTGGAAGATGATGTGGATGAGATGGTTTATGCATCTTCCTAAATCTTCCCTAAAAAAAGATCTAGGTTATCAAAGCCAAAAACCCACTGACAACATGTCTCTAAAGAAACTAAGTTATCAAGGTGTCTTCTAAACCTCAAATTATAAGATGAGGACAACACAATATCACTTTGAGATCTGCATGATATCAGAATCTTCAAGGGAAGAGAAAGAGACACAGCAGATTTTCTAGTGGCCCTAAAAGCAGGAGAAGAGCCAAATCTCCACCAGGTATTCAGTGGAAAGTGGGCAGAAGGATTTGGGAACAGCATCTTTAACTTCTGAATTTTTGTGCACTCCCATATGCACTGCAGTGCAGAGATCCCCAGAAAGATCTGAAGGAATTGGAATAGTTTGAACCCAGTGAACTCTCAAAGGATCTAGCTAAGCTCCATTCTAGGACAAAACCCCACATGAATGAGAAACTTCAGGAAA
>NW_007780816.1:2820-3060 GCF_000696425.1 Galeopterus variegatus
AATAGTACAGAATTAATAAAAATAACAGTTTAAAACAACTTTCCTAAAATTAAAACGAAGCAAGAAAAGATTTGAAACCATATACTTAAAAGGAACACCATGTACCCAAGAAAAATAACCCAGCATGACTAAACATGAAATGTTCTAAAAAATACTTTGAGCTCTGAGGCAAAAAAAAAAAAGATCGTCACTTAAGAAGGAAAGAAAATCCAATTGTCATTGGACTTTTTGACAGCAACA
>NW_007780817.1:0-3060 GCF_000696425.1 Galeopterus variegatus
GACATGATATCAAAATATTTAAATATTGATAAGGCATGAGCATTGAACGATCAGAATGAAACCCAGACATAAACACCTGGTAGAGCTGTAAAGAACACGAGCTGATTATTAGTCATGGGAAACAGTACTTTTTAGTTCCTACCTCCATGGTCAGCCTTTTTCCCCATAGGACTCTCACAGTGTTGAAGTAGCTGAATCCAGAGAAGTCTCCAGCTTGGACCACATGTTACTCCAGAGCTATAGAAGAGCTGGGTCACCATTCTAGACACCCTCTTTCTTTGAAGTATTTTATTTTAAGGATATCTTTACTTTCATCAACTACAAGGATTATTTAGAATTTTAGGGAGTAGGGTACAGTTCTTTCATTTCTAGAAGGCCTCGGGGGTCTGAATAACAAAGTACCACCAACTGGGTGGCTTAAAGCAGCAGACATTTATTTTCACACATTTCTGGAGTCTAGAAGTCCAGAATCAAGGTGTTGTGGTCATGCTCCCTCTAAAACTGGGTGGAGGGGAGAATCCTTCCTTGCCTCTTCCTAGATGATGGTGATTTGCTGATGTCTTAGTCTGTCTTACGCTGCTATAGCAGAATACCGCAGACTGGGTAATTTATAATGAACAAAAATTTATTTGGCTTATGGTTCTGGAGTCTGGGACATTCAAGATCAAGGGGCTGCATCTTGTGAGGACCTTCCTGCTGCATGATAATGTGATGGAAGGCATCACATGGGCCAAAGAGCATGGAAGAGAGCAAGAGGTTGAACTTGTAGCATCAAGCCCTTTTATAATCACCGTTAAGCAATTCATGGTAGCGCAGCCCTCATGACCTAAACACCTCCCATTAGGGCCTATCTACTAAAACTGTTGCAGTAGGGATTAAGTTTCCAACACATGCTTTTTGGGGGTCACATTCAATCCACAGCAGCCGGCAATCATTAGCATTCCTTGGCTTACAGCACTTCAGTCTCTGCCTCCATTGTATGACGGTGTTCTCCCCTCATGTGTCTGAGTCTCTGTGTCTCTGTCCTCCACTTCATATGAGAAAACCAGTCATAGGACGATTAAGGTCCACCCTACTCCATTACGACCTCATCTTAACTAATTACATCTGCAATGACTGTTTCCAAATAAGGTTACACTCTGAGGTATTGACAGTTAGGACTTCAACATATCTTTTAGGGGGACACAGTTCAACCCAAAACAGCTCCTGTACTCTTTTACAAATAAGTATACCTCCCCTTCCCAAAGTTCTTCATAATGGAGGCAACTCTTATACCAAGAGGCAAAATACTTTATTATGTACCCTTAACCTAGAATCATAGGTCCCTACTTGCCCTGCATTTTCATAAGCCACAGAACCACCCAGGAAAGACAAAAAAGGTCTTTTCCAAAGAGATCTTCTGTTGTTGCCAGCACAGAGAACTTCTCTGGGGAAAACAAACAAGTAAACTGTATCCCAATGAACATACTAGACTTGGTTATCCAAAGAAATTATTAGCTACATGAAAGCAAGGGCTCTGTGCTTCCCATATCAAATGCTCTCCTTTCCTGCCCCAATAGAATATAGGAAAATTGGCAGGACTCTTGGTTTTAATTAAGCAAACTAAGATTCAGAGAAGTGAAGTGGCTGTCCAGGTCACTCAGATAATAAGTGGCAGAACTGGAATTACTAATCACACCTTCATAGCACTGAGCACCAGACCAAGCTGGATTCCATCCATCTCTCAAGAACGGACTGAAAATCCTCAACTTTGCAGACAGCGTTTTTTTTTTTATGTCCTCTAGACCATTGGTGTAGGAAAGTGAAGTTAGAATGAGATTGCAAAAGGCTGAAATGAGAGCTGGAGGTGTTTGGATCTTATTAGGCAGGCAGTGAAGACTTTTTTGGAAAGAAGCATGACATGATCAGGATTGAACTTTCGGAAGATTAATCTGTAAAGTATATTCAAGTGTGATAGAGAAGAATCAGGGAGGACCATTAGGAAAATCCAGGAAAGGGGAAAAGTAGTATGAGACCTGGACGTTGGCAAAAGTCAAAGATGGTTCCAAGGTTTGAGTTTTAGAAAACAATGCTTCTTTAAAAATAGGGAACACGAAAGGGCTAGTCTGGAAGAGACGGTGAGTTCAATGTTGGAAACAGAGAGCGTAAGGCCCTGGTGCCCTGATGAGTTGTTCTGAAGGAGTTGTTCCTTTTAAAATGAGGGTATAGAGATTCTGAATTTGGTCTTTAGAATGAAGAGAGAGGTTGTTCTTTAGGATCTCTCAGGTGATTACACTCAGATGGTGACTAGAACTGGAGCAATACAGGGTTCGGGCAGCTGGGGCTGGCGTTGTCTTCCTCGATATGTAGTCTCAGGACTCCTCCATGCAGTCTCTCCATGTGGGCTAGTGTGATCTTCCTCGCAGCAGGGGGGCTTCAGGGCAGTGGACTTGTTACATAGTAGCAGAAGGCTTCACAAGTGAGTTCTCCCCAAGCAAAGGGGAAGCTGTTCGAGTGTTGTCTCATATGACCTAGCCATGGAATTCACATAGCATTACTTCCACATTTTCTACTGGTTGAAAAGTCTCAAAACCCACCCAGTTTCAATGGAGGGAACATAGATCCCATCTCTCAGTTGGTGGGGTGGCAGATATTGTGGCCAGGTATGAACAACTCACCCTGCCACACCTGCTTTACTTTTTCCATAGTGTTTGTCCTCACCTTCTCACATGCTGCTGACTTTGGTATTTTCTGTATTGTCTGTCTTCTGCTAAACTCAAAATGTCAGCTTGTTTTGTTCACTGCTGTATCTCCAGAGCCTAGCAGAGAGCCTGGCCTGCAGTGATATTCAATAAATACTTTTTGAACAAATAGATTATGTCTTTTAATCCTAATTGTAGGTCTCTAAGTTAGATATTAACATAACCGTTTTACAGATGAAGGAAGTCAGTCTCAGGAAGGTTTGGTAACTTATGCAGGATCACCCAGCTACAGGACGGAGGAGCCAGGACTGAAATGCATGTCTTACTCTTTCCACTATTCCAGGCTGCTCATCACAGAGCTGCACCTCTGAGGAGCCCC
>NW_007780818.1:0-3060 GCF_000696425.1 Galeopterus variegatus
GGGGGTAAAAGAATCTATGTGGATGCATGGCTTCTGCATTTTACGTTTGTCAGAGCCAAAGGTGCACCAGAGAAAGTTGAACAGACAAGGAGGACGTTAGACGAGGCTATTGCAATGGGGGAACAGGCCAGAACTCACTCTGAGTGCAACTCCATTGAAACAAAAGTCAGGAGAGTTTTGAAGCATTGAAGTGAGCGGTGGGAAAGGACTGGAGGACTTTCGGGGGAGGTGGACCCATGGGAGCTGTCCGGCACACTGAGTTAGTTATTCCTGAGATGGCAAATGTTGTTCTCTGTGATCAAGCCACACGTGTTGGCTAACCTGTGCCCACTAAAGTTTGGCTCCGACCCTCCCGCAGAGACTGGGACATGGGGACCCTGTCTTCCTGGATGGTTCCATTTCTAAAGGTGGCTCCCTGGTCTTTGAGAACGACATTCCTGGGTTCTAAAACTGCCAAGAGGCCTTTTCCAAGTTTCCATCTCAAAGGAGCTGAGAAACAATGCAGGTTTACAAGTTATCTAAAGTCAGTGCTCTAAGAAGAGGGAGCACAGGGACCTTCAGTCAAGCTGCGGTGAACTTCAAGGCTGCCTTGGTCACTTCAATGGGGAAAATATGAACCCAGCCTAGACTGTGAAATGATTATGATATATTGATATTACTATGACCCCCCAAAACAACTTAAAAACTATGACACAAGCACTTAGAAAAAATTGGACAATGTTAGTAGTCCTACACCTAGAAGATACAAATAAAGCAGCTACAACATTCACATACAGGATTTTGTGAAAACCTAAGTTTTTATTTCTCTTGGTTAAATACCTTGGAGGGAAAGGTGAGTCATATGGTGAGTCCCTCCCAGCTGGCCCTGGCAGACATCTCAGCTGCCACCCCAGCAGGATCTGGGTGGTGCTGATGCTTCTGTTCTTGGCCACTCTCTGCTCCCGTGTTCCCAAGGTAAGAGTAGGAGGTCACACAGGCTCTGATCACAAAGCTGCCATCTCCTGTAGGAACTGCTTGGCCAGAAACCCTGCTCCCCAGCAGGTCCCCCTCTGCTGGGCAGAGAACCAGTCCTAGACAGTGCAATGAAAGCTCTGGGGCATGACAGGGAAGAAGGGGCCACTGCCCTCCACTTGAGCTCACTGCCCTCAAGCAGAGCACCCTCGACCCTCAGCGGGAAATGGGAAAGCTCCAAGGCACAGGAGTGGATCTGCAGCCCTTGCACGTGCCTGTCCCACCTGTGTCGTGTGCGCATGCCCCTCTTCCTCCACCATCGTTTGCATGCCCCCGCTCCTGACATATGCCTTGTGTGTGCCTGTTCCACGCACGTCTGATACACACGCACTGATGTGCACATTCTGTGTATGCACATCAGTCATCCCAGCAACCGGCCAAACATTCCGAGCTTTGCCACTTGGCTGAGTTGGCTGAGTTGGCAGCTCAAGGAGCAGCCTCAGAGCTCAGCTCTGTTACTTACTCAAATACAGAAACTTACCCAACCATGGGTAGTTATGTGGGCAAGCTTCACCCCACACCCATGCCCCCTGCCCTGGGGGGCAATGTCCTGCCAGAAGAGCTCACACACCCACAGCCCACTCACCCCACCCGTAGAATTCCCACTGCTGGCCAGGTCCACCCAGCATCCCATGGCCTTGGATCAACTGGCTGGCCATCCAACAGGTATCCAGCAACATGGCACAGGGGCTGTAACAAAGAACCTGCAAGGAGATGTTTTGTGGCCCTGCCAACACTGTGTTCCCTGATGGGGGTCCTTACTTCCATCTACAGGTGTCTACAGCAGAGGAAGCAGGTGCTGTTTGCTCACAACTGCAAGGTGTCCTTCAGCACAACACCCAGCTGTGCCCAAGACTCCTGCACAGCGAAGAGTGTGACGAGGGCTCTTGGAGAGAGCATCAGAGAAAAGGCTGAGCAAGAGAAAGACCCCGAAGTCACAGAGAAGCAGG
Source organism: Galeopterus variegatus (assembly GCF_000696425.1). NCBI lineage: Eukaryota > Metazoa > Chordata > Mammalia > Dermoptera > Cynocephalidae > Galeopterus > Galeopterus variegatus. Next base: position 1,962 of record NW_007780818.1, read on the forward strand.
AGGGTGAGAGATGGAGCTCTGAAGGTGCTGGCACTGGCACTGGGGGTACACTGTCAGCATTTAGCCCCTTTAGGGTCAATGCAGCCCTCTTTTTCTCTCTGCCCAGGCCTGGGCCTCTGCAGAGGAACCTCCAGGTGGGGTGCTGGCAGTCCAGATACAAGACGCCCCACACCTGTTGTTTGAGCTCCTGCCCCCAACGAAATGCCATCGCAAGCTCCTACAGCTCAAGTTCAGGTTTCCCACTGCTGCAGAGGAGGAAGGATCAGGCCTCAAAAGTGAGAAAGGAGGGCCCTCAGCTTTCCATTTTAGCTACTGAGATTTGCCAGAGGAAGAGCCTGGGTGCAGCAACAGGGCAAGAACTCCCCTCTAACATCTCCTCGCCCACAGTCCAGAGCTCCAGGCCCCACAAACGCAAGATTCCTCTGCTGCCGCGTAGGCGAGGGGGATCTTTTACGCTTCCACCATGCCCCGAGGCAGGTTTTCGAGTCACCGCTGAAGACCTAGACAGGGAGAAGAAGGCAGCTCTCCAGAGTATCAGTGCTGCCTTGGGATGTCAGGGAGGCCACTGGGACGGCAGGGCCAGACCGCCTTCCGACTCTTTCCCCCTGCCAGCTGCAGGGACCACCCCTCTACCTGCTGGCCCTGTGACCTCCCTCTTCTCCTCCCAAAGCTCCCCTCCCAGTGGGGATCCTAGTGCAGCCAAGGTCACCACCAGACTGCCTACAAAGAGGCTCTGGGTGTCAGCCAAGGACACCACCACCCTGCCTACAAAGAGGCTCTGAGTGTCAGCCAAGGACACTACCACCCCACCAGCAAAGACGTTCTCTGCCTCCACCCCAACTCAGAGACTACCCTGGAGCCAATGCCCAGTCCGGAGTTGGGTCCCCTCACTCTTGGGCAGAAGTGTAAAGTCCCTTGAATCTGGTTCAGTTGATACCAAGACTAGAAATCAGGCTAGAAGGAGTTTATTGGCATAGGTGGCACGTTAGAGACATAGGTACAGAACCTAGCCCGACCTCTCCCTCAGGGGTTGGGCTCATGTTTCTTCTTGTGGTGAGCTGTGTTGTTGTGATTTGGCCAGAGCTTCTGTTGATGAGGA
>NW_007780819.1:0-757 GCF_000696425.1 Galeopterus variegatus
TTTTCATAGAATTCAAGGCCAATAAAATATTCATTTCTCTAGATCAGATTCTATTATGTGTGTAATATTCAGGAACGCCAGAGACCAGGTTGAAATTACAGCTCCTCTACTTACTGGTTGTGGGATATTAAGCAGGTTATCTCACAGGTGAAATCAAGATAATCATAATGCTGGCCTCCTAAGGCAAAGGTTAATAGTAAGGGTCAATACGTTAATATACGAAAGAGCTTGGGTGACTGGCACATAAAGAGCTATTGCAAAAGGACAGGAAAGAGCTATTGCAAAAAGGACAGGAAAGAGCTTGGGTGACTGGCACATAAAGAGCTATTGCAAAAGGACAAGACATCTTATAACAGTGACTTGTACTAAGTAGCAACAGAAGTGCGGAGAAGCAGACCAACAAGGACACTGTGGTATGTACACACCATGGAGTACCATGGCGGGTAGTATTTTGTGGCAGCGTAGTATTCCACATACCACATTTTCCTTATCCAGTTATCTGTCATTGGACATTTCGGTTGATTCCAATTCTCGGCTACTGTAAACAGAGCTGCAACCAACATGGGAGTGCAGGTATCTCTTTGACATGATGATTTCCATTCCTTTGTGTAAATTATGTTAAGTGAAATAAGCCAGGCACAGAAAGAAAAATGTACATTGCTAGAATAGACCAGCTGCTTTATAGAGATGAATGATTATCCTTAATATATATGTAGATAGATAGGTGGATAGAGATATAGGTATAGGTATTTATCTG
>NW_007780819.1:2450-3060 GCF_000696425.1 Galeopterus variegatus
ATATTTCTATTCATGATGCTTTTTCCTTTAATTCACCTGGAATCGATGAATCTAAGCTGGGATGGGGGGAGGGGGGACTGCCCTAGCCCTGCTACCTCCCAGGACACTCAATAACCAGCTATTTTAATAAGTATCTTTGGGGAAATTTGGACATTCACTATAAAAAATAAAAGCATTGTATCAATATTAAATTTTCTGAATGACGTAATTGTGCTGTGCTTATTATAGGAGAATGCCTGTGTTGAATGATGTAATTGTGCTGTGCTTATTATAGGAGAATGCCTGTGTTCTAAGGAGATAAATGCTAAAGTATTTAGAAATGAAGTGCCATGATGTCTGTAACTTACTCTGGGACTACACACATACACGTGCACACATACCTACAAAGAAAAAGAAATCAAGTATAGTAAAATGTCGATGTTTAATGAGTCTAACAACAAAGCAAAATAAAGTAAAATGTAATAAAATAATATGAACAGCACAATTTTATTTCAAAAACTATACCAACCAATTATGCCTTATTATTTTATTAAATCTTTTGTACTAAACCTTTTTAAGACTTCTTACATCACCATATCTTTTCTCTTAGAACATAAAACTTTTCTGTCTA
>NW_007780820.1:0-575 GCF_000696425.1 Galeopterus variegatus
AAGTTTACCTGGGCTCTAGGAGTGGTGTTTAGTTTCCGATCTCTTCCCCTGTGATATGAGATCTAGTCTTTTCTGCCTAATAAAATTTCATGGACGGTTTTGAGGGCAATTGTTTTTCTCTTTGGTTGGTTTGGTTTCTACACAGACAAGGGAATTTCGGAGAACAGCCTCCTCCTGTGTTTTGGGAGAGCCGAGGGCTGGGGGCGGAGGGGACGGTGGGTGATTAGAGATCCTCGAGGCTGCTGCTTTAGTTCAGCACGTCCAAGTGCCGTATTTGGGGGTGTCATTTTCTGAGCCTCAAGAGTTATCAAAACGTCAACAGGGAGATGGGCGTTTGGTTACTTCGTGGTGGTATAGCAGCCTCGTGTTCGTTTTACGTGAATACGGGGTTGTCTTGCTTTTGTCTTCACACAGTGAGCGTGTCTGTCTGTTGGAATCGTTTATTATGCTTGTTATGGAAGACTACAGCCTAGCTTCTAGCTGCCATCTTCAGGGCAGGTTTTCTACTTTCCTTCTTGTTCTCAGAGGTAAGTGGCTTTGAAAGCGTGACATGTAAGGAATAGTTGGAACAAATA
>NW_007780820.1:2599-3060 GCF_000696425.1 Galeopterus variegatus
CTGTCCATTGCCTCTTATCCAGTTCATTAAGGAGCTCCCTTTCCAATCAGTCAACCAGGAAAGCATTAGGGACAATGTTCTCTCCAGGAAAGGAGTCTCCAGAATTGACAGGAACAATCTCTGAAGCATGGAATCTCTAATTCATGGAAACCCATATGGTTGAGAAAACGTATGTGCAGAGCCCCAACAAAAGTGATTGGGTACAATGACAATTAGGGAAGAAAACGTGTCTTGACAAGGGGCAAGCACTAATATTGATCAAGTGCTTGCTGTGAGCCAGGTGGTAGTTGACTTTCCATTGCCTTCTTGGCTTGCATGCTTTGATGAAGCCAGCTGCCATGCTGGAGCGGCCACGTGGCAAGGAACCACCCTTGCATAGCTGAATCCCACCAATCAATAACCACGTGAGCTTGGAAACAGATCCTTCCTCAGTAAAGCTTTCAGATGAGACCTCAGCCCTG
>NW_007780821.1:0-461 GCF_000696425.1 Galeopterus variegatus
TAATAATACTCCTCTGTATGGATATACCACTTTTTGTTTACCCATTCATCAGTCGACAGACATTTGGGTTATTTCCAGTTTGTAGCTATTATGAACTATGATGCTATGAAAATTTGTCTAAAGGTTTTTGTGTGGACATGTTTTTAAATTCTCTTGGGTATATGCCTAGGAGTGAAATTGTTGGATCATATGGTAGGTCTATGTTTAACATTTTGAGAGATTGCCGGCTGTCTTTCAACGTGACTGCACCATTTTTCATTCCCACCAGCAGTGTATGAGGGTTCCAGTTTCTCCATGTCCTCACCAATACTTATTATCTGTCTTTTTAATTTTAGCTATCCTAGTGGATGTGATGTGGTATTTCATAGTGTTTGTTAGTACATATTTTCTAAAGAGTAGTTGAATCTGGATCAAGAACCTCATTTGACATGTGTCATGAGGTTTTGCTCTGCCACTCTCTG
>NW_007780821.1:2094-3060 GCF_000696425.1 Galeopterus variegatus
TGATTCTGAGAAGAAAAGGAACTACCTCATAGAATGTGAGAGCTGTTTCTAGATGTAGATAAGTTTTCCCATTATTGCTGTGCTCCTATCATTGAAGTAATCGTGATGGCTAATGATTAATATTGATTTCTACTGGGTTTTAATCAATTAGTTGGCTAGGTAAAGTTATGTTGCAAAGAGAGTAAGTTTGGAATTTTACTGTCTCCCAATAATCTTGACAAAAAGAGAGCGTGACATTGCACATTCAAATAATGAGCCAACGTGAACATTTTCTTTGGGGGGGGGAGGCTTGCTCTATGACAGCCAGGAATACACAGACGTCTCTTTCTCTGAGAATGCTTATAGTTCTACTTCATTGGAAGCCAGAGGCTAGATTAGATCAGCAACTTTCAATTTTGTGCCTGTGGTCCCTAGCAACAAGTACATTTTTTATCACAACCCAGTACACACACACATACATATAAAATGAATTTTTATGAAACAACTTTTACCCTTATAAAATGGAATGCATTCTGATATTTTCTATTTTATTTTTATTTCATTAAAAAATACTGATTGTATTCCACTAAATTAATCTTAGGACCCTCTTTTCACTTGTGACCAGTAGTTTGAAACCACTATTTTAAACAGATATTGGGTCTCTTCCTTCATTCTCCCACTATAATAATCTTTAATAATTAAAATATTAAGAATACAACTTTGACAGTCTCCGCCCCCCATGCTTCACCTTAGGGTGTTGAAGGACCGTGTATTTAGGGGTGTTCTTATAGGAAAAACATTTGTTTTTTACACATTCTTCACTTCCTTCTGGAATTTATTACATGCCCCAAATTAAAAGGAGGCACTTGTAAGGGCCGGCCCTGTGGCTCACTCGGGAGAGTGCGGTGCTGGTAGCGCCGAGGCCGCAGGTTCAGATCCTATATAGGGATGGCCAGTGCGCTCACTGGCTGAGTGTGGTGCAGACCA
>NW_007780822.1:0-991 GCF_000696425.1 Galeopterus variegatus
CCTTCCACAGAAAAGTTGAAGAACTTCATTATCTTCGCCTCTTTCTTGTTCTACGCTGAGGCAACATTGTCATTTCCAGGGAGACAGCGAAAAGAAAAAGTTAACTCAAAGAGCTCTAAAGGGGGGTGTTGATAAATTACATAAGACGCCAGTTTTAGAGGAAATAAGAAACATCTCTGAGGAGTTTGGGGAGTGAATAGAGGACTTTTTAAAAGGCTTTAATAAGTATTCAAAGGTCTTCATAAAAGCTGTAATACATTTATCTAAGGTTTATAACAATGAATTAATATTTACCATTAGGGAGTGTATTACTCATTAGCTGGAAAAACCACTGTGCAAGAAGCAAATTATAGATGATGCATTTTCTTATCATGTATCTTTGAATAGGGTTGAAAGTGACCCATCTTTTTCACTTCCCAGCCATCAATGTCATACCTCTTTTCATTTTCTATAGGTCACTATTCTATTCTCCCTAGTTCCTTTTATTTCCTTTAATGTTGCAGAATTTTTGGACTATTTGGAAGAGATCAAAGGTAGTCATCATTATCAACCACGACTGTGTTCCTCTGTATTTAAATCAGAGCAGGGAGACTATGTGGCACTATTAGACACAGTCTAATACCACTCCTGAAAAATCAACTTGAGAAATTTTAGGCATGCAAATCAGCACGTGGGTGGGCAAAGAGAGACAGAGGGAAGGGACAGACAAAGGTGAAATCTGAAGTCTAGACTAATAGGAAATGAAAGTGGAGGCGGCCGAGCAACTTTTTAGTCCTCTGAGTGCATCAGGTGAAGTTAAATGGATAAGTAAGAGGCATACTCAGCTGCTGAGACAACTGCTTTTCCTAAAACAACAAAACGACAAAAAATTACTTACTAGTGGTAAGAGAAGCAGAACTTATTTCTTATCTCTTACTGTAGTGTGTGTATATTTAAATAATAGCTGATGTGCATGCAGCCAACTGGCCCTAGTCATACACTGGGGGTGGGG
>NW_007780822.1:2317-3060 GCF_000696425.1 Galeopterus variegatus
TCATTCCCAAATAGCCTTTTGCAGATCAGGAAACCCGATTGGCCAGTGATGATACAGTTTGTCAGTGGCAGAACTGAGATGAAAGGGAATTAAAGTCATAAAGAACCCCCTGTCTAAATATGATATTCCCTCTGAAGGTAGGGGAGGCTGGCTTAAAATAGCAAAATTAGACAGTATGGTTTAATTAACTTTAAGCCCAGTGGTCATATTAACTGGGCAACTATATGTGATTTAGAAGTGTTAGGGTTTTGCTGTTTCTAAAAATGTTGGTCTTCAAGAACGTTAGTACTGTTGCAGTATAGGTAAATTCCAAACTAGCCCTCGATTGAATGTTCCAGTAAAACACGTACTTGTGGAGCTCCTGCTCTGGGCATGGTGTTGTGCTGGATTCTGTGCAAGTTTCAGGCAGTGTGGGAGAAGTGGTCTAGAATCCAGCACAGCTGTAGCAATGGGCCTGGATGAGGCCAAGGCTCTTTCCTGTACCTGTTACTTCCTGGGGGATTTTTCTGCAGGGAAAGGCTGCTGGACAATGCAAGTCACCCAAGTCTTCCAAACAATGAGTCATAGGGTTAAGGCTGGAGTCACGATGCCAGACCATCTTTCTTTTGTTCACACTCAGGGATGTCATAAATATTACCAACTATTGACTTTTCACTACCTGTTTTTTCTTTTTTTTCTGGTTAATGACGCATCCAACTCAGCTTAATGGACAAAGGTAATCACTAATCAGCAGGATAGACAAA
>NW_007780823.1:0-3059 GCF_000696425.1 Galeopterus variegatus
GAAGAGTCTTCTCACAAAAGACACATTCTCTGAAATCATGAAGCAGTTAACTCATCTATTTGAAGTGAAGTTTAAAATTCTAAACCTTAAGTATGTCTAAACTTAGCCCATAATCAGAATCTCACAGGCTTTCAAAAAAAGAAGCATGTAAAAACAATTAATTTGCCTCTATCTTAATTAAATGATGAAGCAATTCAACCAACTCGGCTTTTAAATTTAATCATAATTAATCTAAATAAGTACAGAATGCTTTATAACAGTGGCTCAGTAAGAGACTGTAGGCATCTGGCAGAGACATTTCAACTCTATATGTTGCTTCATTTGTTCAGGAAGTGATAACGGAAGAAAATCATTAAGAAGTTTTTTTGCTGAGATGGCAATGCATTTTTCAAAGTTTGTTTCTGGATATATTCTAAAGGATATAAACCTCAATTCACATTTAGATTTTATTTATAAGATTTCTTAGATCTTTCTCGGGAGAGTGCAGTACTGGGAGCACAGCAGTGCTCTCGCCGTGGGTTCGGATCCTATATAGGGATGACCAGTGCGCTCACAGCGCTCACTGGCTGAGTGCGGTGTGGCCGGTCTCAAAAAGGACAAAACAAACAAACAAACAAACAAACAAACAAAAAAAAACAATGCTTAGGTTTGATTTATAAGGAAAACAATTGAAAGCTAACTTTTCATATTAAATAATTAACCAATATTTGTTAGATTACTTTGCTGAAATTTCATATTGGGGAAATAATGATGTTTATTAAGTTGATTACTTTGCATATAAAGAATTTTTTTTTTTTTAATTCAGCAGGGGTTAGATGAAGGTGAAGGATAAAATATAGGGCCCGCAGTACATCTTCCTACTCCAAAGGGGAAGAATCTAGTTCAGAAACATTTATATTTCTAAGGAGATAGTCACTGCTAATGAGTCCATGGTTTCATCATTGATAGGCCCTTGCATAGTATTAGTTTCCTGTATCATCATCACTACTGAAAACACATGACTCCCTCAAGTTTAGCAGAGAAAAGTACCTTTGGAAAAATGCAGAATTTCTTACAGTGAGCAGAATTCTTTGGCAATCAACCAGCAGATTAGACCTTCTACTTACACAGAATAGTAAATATTAGCTTGTGATTAAAAAATGACTCCTACTCATGTAGTTAAATTGTCATTTCTTAAGTTTGTAGGCAAAAGTGAATTGATAAGTTTAATTTAGACATATTGAATAGGGACATATTAAATAGCCAGTTGAAAATATAGGTCAGAAACTCAGAAGAAAGTCAGTGCCAATTGATTTAGAAGTCATCAGTGTGTAGATGGTATTATGAGATGTGCAGGTTAATAAAATCATCCTACTTAAGACGCAGGAATGTGTTAAGGTCAGAACACTGTGTAGACTAAAGACAAAAACCAAATAAAAAATAACGTAGCCCTGGGGCTCAGTAAACATTTGAATAATTAAATTTAAAGAGAGAAGCCAATGGTTGAGTGTACAAAATACAATCTCAAATGTTATTTGCCTGAAATCATATTTCCCATACTTCTATTTATTATCTATGAGTACTGAGCAACAATTATTTTATTGAGTGTACACATGGAAGCTAAAATTCTAACAATTTAAAGGAAGGCTGATTAATTTTTCTAATATTTTCTCCTTTATTTTAATATTTGAAAAAAATTAAAAATTGTGACTATGAAAAAAAAGTATAGCAAAGCATTAGCTATAGCATTTTAGTTTCTTTTGAAATGGATTTGACTCCATCCATTTGATCAAGCTAGATTTCAGTAGTTCATATATTATTCATTGTTGGGATCATTTGAAAAACTGCTTACATTCATGGGACCTCTTCAAAGAAAAGTGGGTAACTCTATTAACCATTTCATGACCACCATCTTTATCAAATAAAGGGATCTTTGTATCACATGTACAAAGGCATGAGTTTTATCATTCATCTAAGTTTGGAAGTAGGTGTATGAGGGGAAAATGCTATATATTCAAAATTACCCTTGAATATCTCTCTAATAATTTCAACTAATAATATAACCATCCATGAGGATACTTCAAAAAGTTTGAAGAAAAGTGGATTTAAAAGATAATATGAATTTTTCCATGAACCTGTTGAAGACCCTTTGTACAGCAATAGGAATTATTATAATATGCTGCCCTCAGAGCTAAAAAGTATATAATCTGTTTCAAAATCTGTATTCAGAAATTAAATCATTCAAGGTTTGAAGCTTGGAACGTTTCAGCAATTCTCAAGATTGGTACCAATTTACTTAGAATTGATTATCTGATTAGATTGTACTTAAAGGCATTAATGATTCTGCTTGCATTGGTAATTCATGACAAGTAGCGGCAAAACAATTACTTAAATTATCATTTATAGCCATTTGTAGTTAAGTGCCCTGTAGACGACAAGGGTGTAAGTGACAAAGTAGAACACGTAGTAAAAATGACTGTAACAGGGCTGGTTGATTGCTTCTAAGAATACTGAGGAACCTAAGGAAAGAAAATAATGTGCTCAAGGCTTTAACTCTTCAGCTTGAAGTCCAAATGAGTGACCATAAAGCTTCTATGACTGCCCTAAGTGGAACACATCATCTGTAGTTCCAGAACTGAGATTTCTGAAAAACAAACTAAAAGCCAAATGTTGCAGATGGCTGAATTTTAATGCAAAATTTAACTCCTAACCTCCAAGCATCTCTTTTGAGAAAATTAAGGCATTGATTTAGAAGGTGAGTGATCCTGAAAATTGAGAAAGAGGACATATTGGCAGAGTCTTAAAACTAAGGAACTTGAACTCTTAATTTCTGCTGAGCCTCCTTTGCTTGTAGAAGCAGCCCTCTTCTTGTGTGAGAGGGTGAGTTTCCTCTTGCCTGATAAATTTAATAGCCGCCCCTACTCACCCACCAAGGAAGTTGTCTTGTAATCTATTTCTGATCCTCCATAGGTTTAATCCTCATCACTGCCTTGCTATAACAAAGTACCATAGACTGGGAAGATTTATAAGTTATAAACACTTATTTCTTACAGTTTAGGAGGCCGAAAATCCAAGATCAG
>NW_007780824.1:0-761 GCF_000696425.1 Galeopterus variegatus
TTTCAACTATAGAAGCAGTAAATTCTATATATTAATTGGGTGAAAATATTTTGGGTAACTATGAATAATTAATGGTAGATGTGGTTAAAGATTAGGAATATTAATTATCTCTTTGTTGCTGCATGACTTTCAAGGTCTTAAATATTTTCATTGGCTGACAATATAAGCACTTAGAGGAAGATGTAGTTATGTTAATATTTGAAGCATCTGAAAGCTGCAAGTGAACAATGTATACTAAGAAGTAAAGGGCAGCTATTTAAGGAAAAATCAGAGTGGATGATTAACCAGAAAATATCACAAACTAAGTAGTACAGGTAAGAGAATTCTACACATAAAATGGAAGGCAATAACCAATAGCATCAAAGCACTTGAAATAATAGTGAATGGTCTTCTAAAATTTAAACATGCTGCTATTTATTTAATTGAGAATACATGGTTTTGGCTAAATTTCCATGATTGTATGCAAAATTATTCAGGTATTCATGTTCTATAGAGTCTTAAAGCCTACAAATTTGTCTATGATAAGCAAAATTTTCAAATTTGCACACTAACCTCAACTTTTATTCTGTATCATATCTCTGATTTTACCTAGATGAATTGCCAGACCAAAATATATGTACATATTGAAACTAAACTCTCACTTTGTTTCAAGTCTTATGTTATTCTTATAATTTCATTGTTTTTAATAAACAGCATCACTATTTAACATCTCAGTTTAAAACCTTAGGACACTTCTTAATCTTCTCCTCATTATTATTATC
>NW_007780824.1:2675-3059 GCF_000696425.1 Galeopterus variegatus
TAAGATAAGTCTGGTTTTATCCTTATATACACTACAGCTCCTAGATCAGTAATAATTTTATTAAATTATTATTTTTTTGTTTATTTTTCAAGTTGAAATCTTTCAAACTATCACGAGTTTTGTATTCTTTTTAAATAATATTTTCTAATCATGTGTAATGCAATAGTAATTATAACTATATTTTATTTGTATATATGCACTTATATGTGTATATTATATACGTGTATGTGTGTTTTATAAAACAAACTTCCTGTGTGGTAACTGAACTAAAATTAAGTTATGTTTCTGTAAGAAGGTATTCAGAAACTAGCAACAAACAAGCTGAAAAAGAAGTCAAGAAAGCAAACCCATTTATAATAGCTACCAAAAGAGTAAAATACCTAA
>NW_007780825.1:0-1532 GCF_000696425.1 Galeopterus variegatus
ACTCATTTCCTGCTTGATTTTGCCAGGAATTTGAGGTCATGCATATTTAAACATAAATATAGATATCCATTTTCAGATGAATTATTTGGAAGGCTAAATACATTGGAGAGGTAAACTTTGTTAAGGATATCAAAAGTGGTCAATTTTTTAAAATATAGAAGACAGTGCAAAATAGCCTTGTGTTTATAGCCCACCTCCTCATGTGGTACAAAGTTCTTATTCTAGGGCTATAAATGAAATTCTTTTGTGTTCTTTGTTTTTGGAACTAGCTGGCTGTCAAATACAAAATACCTCTTCATGTAGATGCCTGTCTGGGGGGCTTCCTCGTCGTCTTTATGGAGAAAGCAGGATACCCACTAGAGCAACCGTTTGATTTCCGGGTGAAAGGTGTGACCAGCATTTCAGCTGATACCCATAAGGTGAGCTAAGAAGGAGAAGAGATGTTAACAGTTGATTATTTTAACTATTATTGACAAGATAAATTAGGTAAAGCATTAGGTTTCCCCTAAAGTATAAAATTAAATCTGGCTCTTTGCTCTCACCAGGTCAGCTGGTTCAGGTGACAGGGTGTAGTGGTAGAGGTGACAGGCAATAGTGAAAAGGAACCTATTACCTTTATCTCTTATTGGTTAAGAGAATTTCTGTATCCACTGGGGCACGCTAGTATAGTGGCCCTTATAACAAAAAAAGTTCCCTGAAGCCTTGAGATTATTTGAGGTGGAGGTTGGAGGAGATGAGGGTTGACACTGGAATTCCTGAAGAGGGTGGAGGTTAATGCTGTGGCTCCTGTGCTACTGGGGCTTCTGAGCCTGAGTGACAGGAGTATGTTGATGGACGAGTCCTTTGGGAAAAGGGAAGATCCTATGTGCTCAGGAATGCTTGGCTTACACTGTTTGAAATGCCCGTGCCTGTCACTCTTGGTGGACCAAGATGAAGTCTGGATCAGTTGGGAACTCTTCTGAAAATATATCCGGATGTGGAAGAAGTACTAGTAGTTTCAAGAATGTACGCCTTGTTTTGGTTGCATTTTCAGACTTTATTTTAGACTATAGTAAAGACTTTTTCAAACTCTAAATGATCTGCAAAAAATTTTCAGTCAGAATCGCTGTTTTTGCCTTACCACCCAGCTCCTATACCCCTTTTCCTTAACTGTCCATTTCTGTGTGGTTCAGAGAATGAATTAGCTCCATATTAGGTTCAGTAAGAATAAATTAGGAGGACACATGCTTTATAAAGAAACCAATTACATAATTTATTTTAAAGCTGGATTAAGAAGCTTTTAGATTTTGAGCACCATTATGTTCTTAACAAGAAAGTGTAATTCTAAGCCTAAAAGATAGGAGCAGGATTAGATGGTGATTTCTGTTGCTCCAAGTGACTTGAATGCCATCCTTTCCTGGCTTCCACTGGAATCTTATCCTTGTTTCCTTCGTCACATACCGCCTCAGAGAAGTATTTTAAATAAGGAAAACCACATGCTGGGCGAGAGAGGGAGTAAACCCAGGAACTGGGCAAGATGCCATTCTTCCCTG
>NW_007780825.1:2297-3059 GCF_000696425.1 Galeopterus variegatus
GAGTGGGAAACATTATAGAGAAACTGACAACTAAGTCAGAACTCGTTTGCTTGATGAAAGTTCTGGGACAAGGTATGCCAGACAGAATTGCACTCTTACCTGTCCGCTTCTTCCCCTCAGTATGGCTACGCCCCCAAAGGCTCTTCAGTGGTGTTATACAGTGACAAGAAGTACAGGAACTATCAGTACTTCGTTGATGCAGATTGGCAGGGTGGCATCTACGCTTCCCCAAACATCGCAGGCTCACGGCCTGGTGGCATTAGTGCAGCTTGTTGGGCTGCCTTGATGCACTTCGGTGAGAACGGCTATGTTGAAGCTACCAAACAGATCATCAAAACGACTCGCTTCCTCAAGTCAGAGTATGTGTGGAAGACTGGGATTCTGCCTTGTCTCTTGTTTTTCTTGCTAGTAGGCTCAGGGCATCTGCCTGGCTAAGTACCCATAGCCCTAGCCCATTTGCCGTCTCCTGAGAAACCAAGGTTCTGGACTGCGGCTTAGGAATGTGGTGCTGGCCTAGGAGGATAAGCTCCCTTCCTCTGCTGTGACTTTTGGAGGGTCTTCAGAGACAGGGGTTTCATTTGTAGGTCAGCTCATCTCTTAAGGATGTTTTAACAACTGGCACTCTTACCCAGTGCTGATGTACAGTTTAGTGGTTAAGACGGTAGTTTCCAGACGTGAGCATGTACCCTAATCACCTGGAACGCTTGTTAAAACACAGATTGCTGGTCCTGCCTTCTAGTATTTCTGATTCAGTAGATCTGG
>NW_007780826.1:0-1138 GCF_000696425.1 Galeopterus variegatus
ACTGGGCCCTGTGGTCTCTCATCCTCCAGCAAGCTAGCCTGAGCTTGTTCTCAGAGTAAAGGTGGGGTTCTGAGAGAAGGTGCACATGCATGTGTAGATGGGTCCTGGCACATCATTATTTCCACTGTGTTCTATCATCAAAACAAGTCGGATTCAAGGGGTAGGGGAAAAGACTTGACTTCTTCATGGGAGGAGCCACACAGTTCCTCAGGGCAGCCTTCGGTGATCCAATCCAGTCCCCCTGATGTATGTTCTCAGAGCTCCTGCACTGCCCCCTCCTGAAACTAAATTTTATTGTTATTGCTTCTCCAGCATTCTGTCTTCCCTTCTTGACCCTGAACTCCATGAGGACAGAATTCTTGTTTTCTTCCCCTCAGTCCTCCAGTGTCTCCCCAGAGCCAGACTTGTAACAGTCACTTAAGGTAGGCTTATGAATGAATGAATGAATGAATGAATGAATGAATGAATGAGTGAAACAGGTGCTTCTGCTTGGTCACTCTGGAGACAGATGATGGGCTTTGTGGACTGATGCTCAGGCACTTCCTTTTATGCATTTGTTCTCCCACAGTCCTGCAATCATTTATTGAGCACCTACCATAAGCCAGCCCCTCTGCTAAAAGCTGGGGTACAGTGGAAAGAAGACAGGTGAATTCCCATCTACAGAGAACACAATCAGGTGGAGACATGGCCTGTAATATTGACAGCTAGTTAACTAGCCACAGCTGCATGAGTCCATGAAGTGTCACTTGAAAATCAACACCTGTTCAGCAGTCCATTGTTGTGGGGGAACTGGATACCATTAATTGGTGCTTGACAAAATTGTGCGGAGTCTGCTGCCTGAGCTGGAACTCCGTCTGTGTGCCCTTAGGCATAGTGCTCCAGATCCTCATCTGCAAAATGCCACTCACAAGGATTGGGTGAGGTCAGGTATGTGAAGCACATGGCACTTGCCTGGAACAAGGGAACACTGTCCATGTTTTCATTAGTGTCAACAAAGCACAGAGCCCCCACATGTCCTTGTCCAGCCAGGAGTCTTCACTGGGCAGACCAGAAATATTCAACCCCCAGGGGATTTGCGGTTTCCTATGGAGGTGGCCCCTCCCAGACAACACCCTGAAGAATGCCCCACCTCAGCACT
>NW_007780826.1:2171-3059 GCF_000696425.1 Galeopterus variegatus
ACCCACCCATCACACCCATCAAGAGAACACTCGGAAAGGCAAGCTCAGGCACTGCATCCTCTTCATTGCAGGGCATGCTTGGGCCCTCACCGGCCAGGCCTAGTGAGTGAGTCACCAAATAAATCCAGCATTTAGACAAGTGGAAGGGGGCTTGGAGCCTGCAGAGGGCACTTTACTGAAATTCAGTGGTAATAAAAGAGAAAAATGGACCAACTTGCTCCCAATTACCACTGCCAGAGAAGTCATTACACTGGCCCTGTCCTAAGCCAGGACATTGGTGGTAGTGGCATCTCCACAGATAATTCACTAGTCCCAGATTTATGGCGTCCTTGAGAGCCACCTACACATTGTCTTCATCCAGGTTCCTTGGGACACCTCTATTTAGATTTCATCAGGACTGTTTTACTCTCCAATTCCTGAGCAGGGCACTGCAGTGGATGGCAAATTGAATGTTGATTTGCTGACAATTACCCAGAGAAAAATAGTCCACTTAAATGAGCCATATGTTTCCAACTGCCCAAGACCTCCCCAGGGCCTTCATTTCCCCAAGGAGTCACTGAGCTTCCGGTGGCACATCAGACAAGCAAGAAATCAGGTGCAAGTTCATAGGAAACAAACTGGTGTTGTGTACAAAGTGCTTCAGTTTCCTCATCTGTAAAGTGGGAATAAGTATAGGATGATGGGGGCTCTCACTTTATTGCTTGAAATCTTTTTAAATGAGTATATGTTACAGTTGTTGTTGTTGTTGTTGTTGTACTAAGAAAATAAAGCACCATGCAAATATAAACGAATAAAATGCAGGTAAGAGAAATGTGTCAGGAAAGACTGCTGTGAGGATGTGACTGAGCCAAACAGAGGGCCAGGGATGGGGAATTCCAGATGGAGGGG
>NW_007780827.1:0-1572 GCF_000696425.1 Galeopterus variegatus
AGGTTTTATTTTTGAATGTTTATTGTACTCATTCAAGCTTTTCTTTGTTGAGTACCTGTCCATGCCAATCCAAAGACAGAAAAGCAGCTCCCACCTGCTCATGCTCCACCCTTTTGTACCCACTTGACCAAAAAAGACATGTACAGTCAATCCTTATTATTCCCAAATTCTGTATTTGTGAATTGCCCCGCTAGCTGCTACCAATATCAACATTAGCTGCACATTCAGGGTCATTCCTGGACACATGCAGAGAAGTGAAAAAAATGTTATTCACATGAATAAGTAAGTGTGGGAAAGAGTAGAGGGTCTGGGATGAGGTGCCAAAGTCCCCCACCCCTGGAGGAGAGGAGGGGGCATATTCAAAAGCTGCCATTGAAGAGGTCCTGACCTTTGTACAGGGTGTTGGGTCACCCCACAGCCCAGGCTCAGCCCTGGGAAGAAAGTAACTTGACAGTCTAGTGAATGTCACAGTCAGAAGAAATCTGTGCCAGGGACCTGCAGGAAAATTATTAAGGGTCATCTGAGAGGGTGAGACAGGGGTCTGCTGACAGACTTAGGGAGCCTTCTCCAGTGTCAAAGCAGCAGCCCATGCTAATCAGGGCTTGTCCCGGGACAGCTGGGACAGCACCTATTCAGGAGACTCAGGGGGTAGCAATTACATGGCCTGAGATGCAGGCCTGGCATTTCCCTTGTATGTCTGGCTGTGGCTTGGAGGGTGGGGTCCATAGAGTGGGGTACCGAGTGTGTCCAGGTTGAAGCATGAGTTGTCATGGGGCAAGGATATCCCAGCCATCTGGTCATGGTACAGGGGCAGGACTGTTAGCCAGGAGGTCCGACATGCTACCCCTTAGGGCCCCTGGGTACTGGCTGGAGATGGAGTGGGGGTGGGGAGGAGGTGTGGGAGAGCCAGTGTCAAGGAGTTTCCTCCTTTCTGACCTCACCCCTTGGGGGCATCACTGAGGCAGCTGCTTTTCTGTGGAGCCTATCCTACCCCCATGCAGCTTCTCCTGTGTCTCCCTTGTATGAGTGTGCGCATGCATGTGTGTGTGCTTGTGTGTGTGTGTATGAGTGTGTGCATTTGTGCACACGTGTATATAGGTGTGTATGTGTGCATGCATGAGTGTGTATATGTGTGCATGTGTGAGTGCATATGTGTACGTGTGTGCATGCATATGTGTGTGCATGTATATATTTGTATGAGTGTGTGTACATGTGTGAGTGTGTGTATGTGTGTGAGTGTGTACGTGTGTGTGTGTGTGTGTGTGTGTGTGTGTATGGAGGGGGGAGGGATCCACTGGGAAAAGCCACTGCCAGGCATCCATCTGGGCCTCCTCCTCCCCTTCCTAGTAAACACCTGCCAGCTGCCCTCAGAGTTCAGCCAGAATTTCCCACGTGTTCAGTTTTCACCTGCTAGAATGAACATGAACTTGGATGAGATGGACTGATACCGCTAGGTTTGCTCCACTGATGCAGTGTTGCCTTAGTGATCCTGATTAGTAGGAGAGAACCCGAGGTTTCAGATATAAGATTTATGTGCTTCTCTTCGAGCCAAAGGGCAACATGAACAGCTGT
>NW_007780827.1:2739-3059 GCF_000696425.1 Galeopterus variegatus
CAGATCTAGTTCTTGCTTTGTGTTTCTCAGTCCCTCAAAAGTAGTTTGAAATACCCCTCCACGCTGTCAAGATCGGTGACTACGTGTGTGACTGTGACGGAACATTCCATTAGCCCTCCGTCTGTGTACAGGTGCTCACCACTGCAGGGCCATGGCTGAGAGAAGCCGGCCTCAGGGGACTCAGGTCTCCCAGGATGCTGGGGCTGGTGGGTGTCCCCAGGGGAAGGGGGTGGATGGGACCATGGGGTCAGTGAGTGGAGGCTGGAGCAGGAGCTGCTGCCGGGAGCAAAAACAGAGGGACCCGCCCAGGCAAGGCTCTC
>NW_007780828.1:0-315 GCF_000696425.1 Galeopterus variegatus
ATGTCTTGAGTACTTTTCCATGTTAGTATATGTAGATGGACCTCATTCTTTTTTTAAGTTACATGATGTTCTGTTGTTTAAATATATTATTTTTTAAACCCAACATCCTATTAGACATTTGTATTACTTTCCATTTTTTCCCTGATATAAACAAGGTTGTAATGAATATCTTTGTGAATACGTCTCTGTGTAAGGGTGTGAGTATTTCTTTAGGACACATTTTCTAGAAGCTGTATTACAATATCAAGAGGTATGTATATTTTTTAATTTAATAGGTATTGCAGAATTGCCCTCAAATAGTTATACCAGTTTATA
>NW_007780828.1:2398-3059 GCF_000696425.1 Galeopterus variegatus
GGGTTAAGATCCCCTTACTGGTCATCTTTAAAAAAAAAAATATATATATATATATATATATTCTTTTAACTCTCCTTCATCCATTTGCTGTCCAAGGATTTCTTCCCTTAGTTTAAATGAAAATCTTGTAAAACTGTTTATGATTTAAAAGGCAAATATTTGAAGTTTAGAAAATTTTAAGCTAAAGCTCTTTGTACTAAAATGCTTAGCCATATGGGTCTTGTAGGCCTCCTTTTAAAGTCCTCTAGATTTTCAATTAGAAGTTGTTTTTCTATGAGTTTGTTGTCTAAACATCTCCTTCAGGATCTCATACTTAAAGACTCATATTTGAAATTTTGTGCTTACTCCAGGAAGCACCCTTGAATATAGAGTAGAAGTTCTCAAAGTGTGTTCCTGGGCCCCTCTGAGTCCCAGAGACCTTTGCAGGGAGTTCACAAAACTAATTCATAATAATGATGAGACATAGCCTTTGTCACTGTGTTGACATTTGCACTGATGGCAAAACTACTGATGCCTTAATATGAACCAAGGCAATGGACTCCTACCATGCTAGTAGTCATTGTATTCTTCACCACCACCCACTGGCAATTTTTTTTTTTTAAAGCCAGAGTCACTTAAGAATTTCCTTATGAAGCAGTAAAATTTAACTTAATTAAATGTC
>NW_007780829.1:0-816 GCF_000696425.1 Galeopterus variegatus
TTTTATAATTTCCAGTCTTATATTTAAGTCTTTAATCCATTTTGAGTTGATTTTAGTGTATAGTGAGAGGTATGTGTCTGGATTCATTCTTCTACATATGATGTACAATTATCTCAGCACCATTTATTAAAGAGCCAGTCTCTTCCACAATGTATGTTCTTTGAGTCTTTGTCAAAGATCAGTTGGCTGGTAACATGTGGGTTAATATCTGTGTTCTCTATACTGTTTCAATTGTGCATGTGTCTGTTTATATGCCATTACTATACTGTCTTGTTTAATAAAGTTTTGTAATATATTTTGAAGTCAAGTACAGTTGTGTGTCCAGCTTTATTTTTTGTTGTTGTTATTCAGGATTGCTTTGGCCATTTGAGGTATATTGCTTTCCCACATGAATGCTAGAATTGTGTTTTGTTTGTTTTTTGTTTGTTTGTTTTGATTTCTTTAAAGAGTGTCATTGGTATTTTGATGTGGATTGTATTGAATCTGTAGATCACTTTGGGTAGTATGGATATTTTCACAATCTCAATTCTTCCAATTCAAAAGCATGGGATGTCTTTGTATTTTTTGTGTCCTCTTTAATTTCTTTCAGCAGTGATTTGTAGTTCTCATTGTAGAAATATTTCACATCCTTGGTTAACTTTATTTTTTGGTGACTATCACAAATTGGCTTGCTTTCTTGATTTCTGTTTCTGCTAGCTCATTGCTGAAGTTCAAAATGCTATTGATTTTTGAATGTTGATGTTGTATCCTGCAACTTTGCTGAAATTGTTTATCAGCTTAACAGTTTTTTTCTTTTTTTCTTTATAGGTGTCTTTG
>NW_007780829.1:1942-3059 GCF_000696425.1 Galeopterus variegatus
CTTATAGGATCATGTCATCTGCAAATATGAACAGTTTAACATTGTCTTTTCCAATATGGACATCCTTTACTTCTTTCTTTTCCCTGATTCCACTGGATAGTGCTTCCAATACTATGTTAATTAGTAGGAGTGGTGAGAATGGACATTCCTGTCTGGTTCCATTTTTTAAGACAAAAGGTGTCATCTTTTCCCCATCTGGATGAATTCTGAGAAGCGTGCCATTGGAATTTTGATGGGGATTGAACTCAATCTGTAGATCGCTTTCTTCATTATGAAGAAATGTTGAATTTTGTGCAATGCATTGTCTTCATTGATTGAGATAATCTTATGGGGTTTGTCCTTGATTTTGTTGATGTGGTGAATCACATTTATTGATTTACATATATTGAACCATCCTTGTCTCCCTGGGATGAATTCCATTTGATTATATTGTATAACTTTTTTGATGTGCTGGTGTATTCTCTTCACTAATATTTTGTTGTGGATTTGTTAAGGATTTTTGTGTCTATGTTTATCAAATATATTTTCCTGTAGAATTTTTTTTATTGTATCTTTGGGTTTTTGTATCAGGGTAATGCTGGCCTCATAGAATGAGTTTTAGAGAATGGCCTTTGTTTCAAGTTTTTGGGATAGATTGAAGAGTCTTGGTATTAGTTCTTTTTTATAGCTTTGGTAGAGTTGCAGTAAAGCCATCAGTCCTGGGTTTTCTTTCTTAAGAGACTGCTGGTTAGTGCTTCAATCTTGTTGCTTGCTAGTGGTCGGTCTAACTTTCTAACCCTATCTAGTCAGTCTGTGTATTTTGAGTGGGGAATTTAGTCCATTTACATTCAGGGTTGTTATTGAAAGGTATTATCTTCCTCCTGAATTTTTATTGATTTTCATTTGGATTTCTCAAATGTCTTTTCCTTTTTCTTCCCCTCTTATTGTTGGTCTTTGATGTTTATTGTTGTTATGTTTTGTTTTTGGTGGTAAGATTAGATTTTTTCTCTTTCTCATTTGCTCATTTGCATTTTGTTCTTTTACCCTTCTGGAACACTCATGATTTTTATGTTTTTGTGCCTTAAGTCATCTGCTAGCTCTGTTAGATTTTCTTCATTTTCATTTTTGTCTTTTCTTT
>NW_007780830.1:0-3059 GCF_000696425.1 Galeopterus variegatus
GTCAATGTGCTGACTGTACGTAAGGTAGTTATGTGTTTATAAGCCAATTGAAACTTCATGATGATTATCAATAAAGTGGGAGATAAAAAAGTCAAAAAGAATGGAGAAAAATGAAGAATGAAAATACCATGAAAAACATAAATATAGTGTTAAATGTTTCTGAAGTGGTTTTGAACTTTGAGATTTTAAGAGACCTGCACAATGCCTTTATTTTTTTCCTCCTATGAAGATGTGTCACAGGCAGTATAAGCACTGTGCTATCATACTCTTATTTTCAATCACTAATGAACATGGAAACTGTGAGAAGCTCCAAATGGATGCTATACCAGCTTAGTTACAAACATGTGGGCACTGAAATGAGGCATCTTGTTCTTCACTAGGGGAGAAACTGTCCAAAGAAGATAAACAAGTTCTCAACCCACATTTGATGCAGAGTCTTCCCATTTGTAGCTCTTATTTAGCCTAATACTGCTAGACTAGAACAAAAGACAAGACCCCTGCATACTTAAGAGACCGGTATACTTACAGAGAGACCCGAAGCCACTGGGAGCTACACATGGTTTATTGTAATGAGAGAGCACCATTAAACAGGATATCATATAGCTGTGTTCCAAAGTTTGAAAGCTAACTCTAGAATTCAGAGAATTCAAACTCTTTCTCTGGGTGAAAATTTTAATTAAAAATAAATAAATAAATAAATCAAGATTGTCCACCCTGTTTGTAAAGATAAAAGAAGTCCTATAAAATATATTATTGCAACTATTGGTAACACTGAATATGGATTGTATATTAGATGGTATTATTATGTCAATGTTGAAATTCTTCATGAATCCTATGAGATATAGAGGTGCAGAACTGTGATATCTGCAGTTCACTCTCAAAATATTGAGCATGTAATAATATTATAAGAAGTGGGTGTTTATATGTGTCTATGTGTCTATTGAGAGAGAAAAAAGGAAAATTTATAAATAAATATTAAATAAAATATTAATAGGTGATGAATATACATAGTTCAATTTTTTAAATAAAATGTGGAAAAATAAAACTAGTTATTTTACTTTTGTGAAAATGTATTTTACCAGATTTTTAATAGGCTATTGAGACCACTTTATTTTATGAAGAACAGTAATTATTTAAACTTTTCCTCATATCCCTTGAACAGGGCAAAAAATAAATAATAATTTTAAATTTGAAATACTAATAGCATTAATTGACTTCTCAAGCCAAACAATATACTTAGAACTCCCAATTTTTCTTCTGTCATCCTGGCAGCAAGAAAAATCCCATTTGTCTCTTTTAAAGATTTGGGTAAATGGACTTTTACTAGCCTAGCCATCATCTATTGACTGCGAACCCGGAAAATTATTATCTATGTTGTCATATGAAAATAATGTACATTATTCAGAAAGAAACATTCTGATTTGATAAAGAACAAGCAGCCATATACAGTTAAGTTGATAGAGTTATTCTCATTTGCAATGTGAAAGAAAGCTACCTTTCAGTAAATTAAAACTAACATTCCTGCTTAATCCCGTTGTAAACCTAATTGCATTTTTAGAATCTAATGCTAGTGTAATTGTAAATAAATTTTATAAATTTTCTTCCCTAACTTACTTTATTTTGAGTTCAAATTTATTTGAAAGAAAAAAAAATATGAACAGCACAGAGACCAACTTCAGTTAACTACTCTTTCATCTTTTAAATATGTATTAAATGCCTACAATTTATAAAGTCTGAGCTGGTTTCTGGGGACATGAACATAAATTACACTTAGTAAAATTGATCTTATGTGGTTCATGGACATTAAGGAAATAGATTTATCAATGTAACTTTACTTTGTAAATTACTGGTTTATTCATTTGTTCATTCATTTATTTATACTGTTCACTGTGAAGTAGAATATGATTGTGTTAGTCCATTTCTGTTGCTTGGAACAAAATACCTGGAACTGGGTAATTTGTAAGACAACAAAATTTATTGCTTATGATAAATCAAGATTGTCCACCCTGTTTGTAAAGATAAAAGAAGTCCTATAAAATATATTATTGCAACTATTGGTAACACTGAATATGGATTGTATATTAGATGGTATTATTATGTCAATGTTGAAATTCTTCATGAATCCTATGAGATATAGAGGTGCAGAACTGTGATATCTGCAGTTCACTCTCAAAATATTGAGCATGTAATAATATTATAAGAAGTGGGTGTTTATATGTGTCTATGTGTCTATTGAGAGAGAAAAAAGGAAAATTTATAAATAAATATTAAATAAAATATTAATAGGTGATGAATATACATATTTCAATTTTTTTAAAAAAATGTGGAAAAATAAAACTAGTTATTTTACTTTTGTGAAAATGTATTTTACCAGATTTTTAATAGGCTATTGAGACCACTTTATTTTATGAAGAACAGTAATTATTTAAACTTTTCCTCATATCCCTTGAACAGGGCAAAAAATAAATAATAATTTTAAATTTGAAATACTAATAGCATTAATTGACTTCTCAAGCCAAACAATATACTTAGAACCCCAAATTTTTCTTCTGTCATCCTCGCAGCAAGAAAAATCCCATTTGTCTCTTTTAAAGATTTGGGTAAATGGACTTTTACTAGCCTAGCCATCATCTATTGACTGCAAACCCGGAAAATTATTATCTATGTTGTCATATGAAAATAATGTACATTATTCAGAAAGAAACATTCTGATTTGATAAAGAACAAGCAGCCATATACAGTTAAGTTGATAGAGTTATTCTCATTTGCAATGTGAAAGAAAGCTACCTTTCAGTAAATTAAAACTAACATTCCTGCTTAATCCCGTTGTAAACCTAATTGCATTTTTAGAATCTAATGCTAGTGTAATTGTAAATAAATTTTATGAACACTTGATATGATTATGTTTTCTTCCCTAACTTACTTTATTTTGAGTTCAAATTTATTTGAAAGAAAAAAAAATATGAACAGCACAGAGACCAACTTCAGTTAACTACTCTTTCATCTTTTAAATATGTATTAAATGCCTACAATTTATAAAGTCTGAGCTGGTTTCTGGG
>NW_007780831.1:0-1003 GCF_000696425.1 Galeopterus variegatus
TGAGCCTTGTGCCCCTGAGAGTGAGAGCACAGCACACAGAGCAGGTTCTTGTCCCCTTCACGGAAGATCTTGTCTCCTTGTGTGTCCCACACATGTGTTCCTAAGAGCTCAGGTATTACCAGAGACTGGCTTTTCTGACAGTGGCCACCAGATTCTTAAGAAGAATATGGATTTTAAAGGCTATCTTGTGTGATGGTTCCCTGCTCATTGGGCAATGAGCAGAAGTTTAGGCTTCCTCCCAGGAAAGGCAGAGACAGGGTCTACAAAAGCTGTGCCCACAGCCTATGTTGACTGGGTCTATAAGGTAGTTCAAGCAGGTGAGGCAGGTAAGTTCTTTCTGGAAGACTTGTGGGATGTCTTGGTTCACTTTTCTGAGGAAAAGAATGGGAAGAATTTATTCTGCACTGGAGAGACAAAGGTATAAAATTTGATTCAGGTTGTGTCTCAATAATATACTTCTGTCTAGATAAGAATAGGATTCCTTTTGCATATAACACAAATAGAAAACTGAGGCACAAAAGGAGCTCTCAGGGTCTGTAGAAAACCTTCTTGGTTGTCCTTTACCTTGTATCCCTTCACATCGTGAAAAGATGTAACTGCCATACTCACACCCCAAAACAAATTATTCTCTAAAAATATATTTTGCTTAAAAAATGGTTCTTATTTCTATACTGGATAAGTAAGGGTGCTTCTCTAATTTCTGGTATTTCTGCGTGGTCAGCAGGGTCACTATTCTTCATGCCCAACCACTTTCTGCTTTCCTTAAAATTTAAGTCAGAAAACTAATGTTTCTGAGGGGACATTTACTACACTCTAAAACAATATTTTCTTTAAACCATGCAATGCGTTATATAGTTATGGAATATTCTCTCTTTTTTATATACATATTTGCCATTTTTAGAGCAGAAGGTAATATGAAAGAATTAGTATGACCTAATGGAGAAATTTAATTCAAAGATAATATGAATCCTTCTATAAATTTTTTGAAGACCCCTCGTACATT
>NW_007780831.1:2845-3059 GCF_000696425.1 Galeopterus variegatus
TCTGCCAAAACTTAATCATTAAATCTCGTGCCTCCTTTTCCTGATGCATTTCACACTAAGAGATTCAGCTCTGGGAATGCAGTTTTTGGAAAGAGTGAGAGTTGTTACCTGATCTTTAAGTCTTTAAAATATATTTATAAATACATTTTAAATGAATGATCTAGCAAGTTTTTACAGTTGTGCTTTTTAAAAATGATCTTGAATTCCAAAAGCA
>NW_007780832.1:0-521 GCF_000696425.1 Galeopterus variegatus
GTTGCTCCCGCACCTCACTCAGCCAGTGAGCGGGAACCGGTCTGTATGTGGGATCCGAACTGTAGCAGTGCGCCACCGGGCCGGCCCCAAGGTGTAATCTTACACTGAGCATGAAATGGGGGATGTTTTGCGTAAATTCTGCAGTGATTAGCTGCATTGAGATTCAACGAAAACGTGCTAGCGAGAGCAGAGTGATTGTATGGTAAGGCATCTAATGGGTATTTTATTATGTCATATCTGAAAGGCTTATGATCAAGTCCCTAAGCCTGTTTCTTCACAAGCAAAATCATTTCACCCATAGAGAATATTTTTTCCAGTCTGTTAATAACTAGTTTTAACCTTCTAGAACAGTTTTATAGTACTGTATTTAAATCGGATGCATGCATATTTGCTATGAGTTCTTGTATAGCAAGCATTTTCTAACACAATTTCCTCAAATTAAGAAAGATTAAAATGTGGCATGAAAATTTCTTTTTTTCCTTTAAAAATTCCTCCAAAATTTTTAGTTCTATTCTACTTTA
>NW_007780832.1:1539-3059 GCF_000696425.1 Galeopterus variegatus
ACTCAGGTCTTTACACTTCTTCACATTTCTTTGCCAGACATCATGCTGTTTTAATCCCTATGTCTCTGAGTCATTCATTTCAAACTTCTTTTTTTTGCTGCTGCTCCTTAAAATGAATATGTACAGCACATCAGGTACCTCAAATAATGTAAATCTGGTTGGTTGGGCATAGAAACCACCAGTTGCTGGTGGGATGTTTGGATGAATGCTTCAGGAGCAGCTAGTGAGAGAGAGTTGGGAAGGAGAATAGAAGGAGACATGGCATAGCTAAGGAGCAGGATAGCACCAGCCTTGGCCAATTGTTTTCAACTTTTGCACAGGTTCCTTTGAGATGCTGGTGGGACTTATAAACCCTTTCCCTAGAAAATTTTATACACATAAACATTTAGTTGAAATCTCAGGAATTTGCAGTCCTGCTGAAGCTGCTTGATCTGATGGATTCTGTTCTGCATCCTTCCTACTCTAAAGTATGGTCCATGGGTCAGCAGTGTTAGCAATCTCTAAAAGCCTTTACAAGAGCACAATCCCAGGCTCTACCCCAGACCTACTGAATTAGAATCTGCATTTTACAAGATCCCCAGGTAATTCCTAAGCATATTAGATTTGAGGAACATTGGTCTAGGTAAGCAACGGCCAAGTAGACAGAAAGATAGGGTCATTTTAGGGGAGGTGTTGAAGAGGCACAGGGTGCAGGTAGTAAACACTACAGTTGAGCACAGGTCTCCAGTTAATCAGGAAGTGGGGAGATGGCTGAAGGCTGGTCACGGGATTGTGAACTGTGGACGTTTCTGCTCTTCAGTCGTGATGCAGTGGATAAGGGGTGTGAGTAGGGGCTGTCTGACTGTTTTCATCAACAACCTATATTTACTAAATTTCAAATGACTAATATAATTTTCACAAAGCAATCATAAAACAAAGTTTAAAAGCAGGAGGAAGATGGGAAATGATGAAATGTAGATTTGACTGTTATTCAGTCACTTATTCAATTTTGAGTTTGTTTGATCCACTTAAATCAGTAATGTTAATGGATGTGTTGCATATTATGTGGGAAGAAAGTGGTTTGAATTATCTTCTTTTGATTAAGGATACTGGATTGTGTCCACACACTCATTGCAGTTTCTGGGCTAAGTTATTCCCCTTCGCCCTGGCAGACTGTTGCAGGAAGTAGCTAATCAAGGTGTCTTACACATCACAGCCATTCAGAGGACTTTTTAACAGGAGGGGTCAGAGGCCCATGGGTTTACATGTGAGGACTGGCCCTGGCAAGGTTCCCCCTGGGACTGACATCATCAGGACTTTTAATTAGAACTCAGTTTACCTGACCCAGAATGAGAATCTAAGTCATATAGGTGGTGGCCAAAAGACAGTTTTGGTGTAAATGTCCTTATTCACCTTTATTTAGTAGCCTTTTATGTATGCAGAGCTTTGGTGAGTTTTAATTAACTGTTCTTGCCCTAACGATCCCTTCGTAATTTGACAGCATGCAGGTAATTCCTACTGCATATGAATGATACTGATGT
>NW_007780833.1:0-3059 GCF_000696425.1 Galeopterus variegatus
TATAATTACACCTGAAGATTACAAAATGCATATAGGTGCTTGTTTTCATCAGGGTTCTTCAAAATAAAACACACCTGGGGGGAGTGGGGGAGAGAGAGAGAGAGAGAGGGAGAGACATTGATGTATTTTAAGGAATTGGTTCATGTGATTGTGGATGCTGGCAAGTCCAAAGTCTATATGGTAGGCTGCTAGACTGGAAAGCCAGGAAAGAGTCAATTTTGCGATTTAAGTCCTAAGGCAGTCAGCTGGCAGAATTATCTCCTTTTTAGGGGTCATCAGTCTTTTTCTCGTAAGGCCTTCAACTGATTGTATAAGGCCCACCCATATTATGGAAGATGAAAGATAATCTTCATTACTCAAAATCTGATCATTTAAATGTTAATCTCATCTAAAAACTACCTTTACAGAAACTTCCAGAGCACAGTTGACCCTTGAACAACATTGTTTTGAACTGTGCAGACCCAATAATACTCAGATTATTTTCAATAAATATATTGGAAAATGTTTTGGAGATTTGCTCCATTTCTAAAAACACCAAGATGAACCATGTAACCTAGAAATATAAAAAAACATTAAGAAAAAGTAGTTACATTATAAGTGTATAAAATATATGAGAATATTAGTCTATTTTATTATTTACTACCATAAAGTATACACAAATCTATTATAAAAAGTTATAATTTATCAAAACTTACATACATGAACATTTACAGACTATACATGGTTACATTCTCAGTTCAGAGAAATGTAAACAAAGATGCAGTATTAAATCATAACAGCATAAAATTAACTGTAGAACATACTGTACTTTTGTAATAATTTCATAGCCACCTCCTGCCGCTATTGCGGTGAGCTCAAATGTTGCCAGTATTAATGCTGTGTGACACTAATTGTCTCCATGTGAGCGGTTCTTCTATCCAGTAAACTGAGTATCACAATAAAAAGCGGTCTCTCAGTTTTCCCTTTTTATGATTTTCTAAATAACATTTTCTTTTTTTAACCTGACTTTATTGTGAGAATACAGCATATAATACATATAAGTTACAAAATATATGTTAATTGACTGTTGATGTTATTGGTAAGTTTTCTGGTCAATAGCAGGCTATTTGTACTTAAGCTTTGGAGGAGTTAAAAATTATATATAAATTTCCAACTGTGTAGAGGGTCCAGTGCTCCCTACCCCCACATTATTCAAGGGTTGACTGTAATGTTTGATGAAATATCTGGGTATTGTGACCTAGCCAAGTTGACACACAAAATTAACCATCACAGTAATCTAGCTAACTGTTGGGACTTTTAGTTCTTTATCCCATCACTGCCAACAAATGTGTCCTCTCTGCCAGCCCATTCACCTTTCCCACATCTAAATTTCAAAAGCTGTATGTTACTGGAGGAGAATATAAAACCATGACGATGCGTGTAATTTTAAATTCATGGTCACAAATGTCAAATGTGTACTCTGCCCTCTTAGGCAATTCTATTTCATTCCGTAATTAATTTGCTTTCTCATTGGCCAAAACTTATTTACAAATTTTCCCCTCTACTCAAAAATCTCCTATCTCTGATCAAACACTATGCTCCTGCGGTTAGTTTCTCTCTCTTATGTTTCATTATTTTCCCTCTCTTACTAGATCATCTCATTATCACAAAATGCTGTGGTGGTATGATTGTTCTTACAAATGAAAGTCCTTTATTCCCATGTCTCTTTCTAAATTCTTGCCTCTTTATCTGTTCTCTTCATAGCAAAACTCCTAACAGATTGTCAGTATTCTTAATCTCCTTGTTATTTAATTTTAGTCCTTCTTTAAGCCATTTTTGCAATGATCTTTGTCACTTAATCCCAAGAATACTCAAGGCCTATAGATGTATTCATCCATGGGACAATAATTTGCATCTCCAGCTTAGATTTCTCTACTGTGTTTCATTGCTGCATCTGAGTGCTTAATGTATCTTTCTGTTAACAGCAGACCATGAGATCTGTGGAGGAAGGAAAGGAGAGATTTTATTTTCTGAGAAGAAAGGCAATCTGCAGGTTGGGAAATGAAACCTCCAGGGAAAGCCAAAAGTGCATGCTCCACAGAAGAGAGGGAGAAATCAGTTTTTTACGTCCTGCAGGGTCAGCCTTACATACATATTTACCAGGCTTTGGAAAATTCTATGAATATTTGTAAGGAAAAGTCAATGGTGTGCACAGTAGGTAAACATACATCTAACATGCATCCATGTTCATTTGGGGGTGGGATTTTTGTATTAGAATGGGGTGAAATTTGTCTCTTGACATCTAAAGGTAACCATAGGGCGAAAAAATATATTTCTGTGTAGTTTCTACAAACTAGTTAAAACTGGTTTGCGATTGTGGCCACTTATCAGGAAGAAATGTTTGTGAAGCCAGTTCTCTGTGCAATTGGAGCTGTGACAGGGCTGTGAGCGGGGAGTTCAGCCAGTCAGCATCAGGTAGTCTGTCAGAGGTCAGTAGAAGAATTCCAAGCTGTAGCTATCTTGACATTGCTTTTCAGAAACTGGTTTCTGCTTAATTACAGGACTGAAAACCCGTGTGCTGTCAGTAACATACATTTTTGTAAGCATGGGGAAACATGTCTCACCCCTCATCCTGCTATGGCTGTTTTGTTCTGTTTTATAGTTTTAGTGTGTCTCACTTTAGCTACGAGGGATCCATTTTGTATATCTGCTGAAATTCATTGTTTAATGTGAATCTATAATTTAATTTGGCATGTGTTGAAATATGATCCCCTTAATAGTAATATGATCCCTGTTTGTTTTCCATTTCTCACTACCTCCGGAAATGGCAACACTCAGTTGCATAAGCTAAACCATGGTGCCTGTGATGCCAGAGGAGAAGGGGTCTGGGGAGGCCCAGCAGTCAGCCTCAACTCACCCCGTCCTCTTTCCAGGTTCTCGACTCCACCACAGGAAAGAATTCAAGAGCAGAGTCGCAGTAGAAAGTGAGAACAGGTTTAATGGAACGAGTAAGATGTATAGACTTCACAGACAGTGCAGCCTAGCTCCACAGACTGAGCAGAGCCTGCATGAGGTTTAAT
>NW_007780834.1:0-3059 GCF_000696425.1 Galeopterus variegatus
AAAAAAAAAAAAAAAAAAGAACCGGGATGTGGACTGGGGAGAATCAAAACAATGATACAATTCTTTGTACCATCCATGAAGGTTAACACATGTTCTGACCTCACTCCAAGGCATAGAGAGCAGAAGTAATGGAATACGGGGGTAGGATATCAACAGCTATGTGACAGGTGCACAGAACACAGTCTCTCTTGGGTTGTGGTTGTTCTGTGGAGTGAAACACCACCCCCACTTTATTGATAGGGCAGGGGGTAGCCTAAATTATTATAATAAGTACTGGTTCAGCCCCCTGAGGCATAAGCCCAGCTCTTAAGTATTATATCCTTCAAATAATATTCTCATTTCCATATGCTATGCATTGAATGTCCCCCCCAAACTCATTGAAACTTGACATCCATTATAAAAGTACTAAGAAGTGGGAGTTCTGATGATTGTATTTGAAGGTGGGGCATTTAAGAGGTGATTATATCGTGAGGACTGTGCCCTCATGAATGGATTAATCCATTAATGGACTAATGGGTTAATGGGTTATCAGGGAGTGGTTCTGATGGCTTTATAAGTAAAGAAAGTGAGTTAACTGTCTAACTCTTGTCATTCTCACCATGTGACAACCTGCATTGCCATGGAACCCTGTAGAGAGACACCACCAAAAGAAAGATACTCATCAGATGTGCTCCATGGGCCTTGGACTTCCCAGCCTCCAAAACTCAAGAAATACATTTTGTTTCTTCATAACTTACCCAGTTTCAGGTATTTCATTGTAAGCAACAGAAAACAAACTGATACACCATATAAAAGAAGCAGTAATTGGCTAAATTTCCACCCTGAAATTCATAAGCATGAGGTAGCACTGGCTGAAAAGATTTTTTTCTCACTTAATGAGTATAGTTCTCTATAGCTGAATCTCATCTGTGCCCTAGTGTTTGTTGGTTCATTCAGTCATTCATTCATTCAAAAACAACATTTATTAAAGATCCTTTGACCTCAAAGCTAAGACTTTCTTGATGAGTAAATAAGCATACACATAAATTCCTAAAATAATTTTATTTCTTTAAGTGAAAAATGCAGACGATGGTTAAATAACTTGGAAAGGACCAATGATGGGAATGTAAAATAGAGACGTCAATATTCACTTAGAAAGTTCTTGGTAGAAGGGCCAGCCTGTGGCTCACTTGGGAGAGTGTGGTGCTGATAACACCAAGGCCACGGGTTCGGATCCCCCTACTGGTGATCTTTAAAAAAAAAAAAAAAGAAAAGAAAAAAGGAAGTTCTTGGTAAAAGGAGTCAGAAAAGAGAATTAGAAGAAGGTAAGGAGTGGGAAGCATAAATAATAAGCTTAAAACAATAATCATAATGCACAATAGTGCTGTAAGACTTCTGGTTTTGATGAAATTGTCACACATCTTCTATCTCTGTTTAAATCTGTGTCCGTTTAATCAGAAAGAGAGTTTATCTTAACAGCTAAGCCCAGAGATAGATAAAGAAATAGTAAGTCTAAAATTATAAAATATGTAACTTATTCCCATGGGAATAGATTAGTTTATGAAACCATTAACTGGTCTAAACAATAAATTTTAAATCATGTTTGAAATTTGCATGAGAGAGAACTAGCAGCTTAACCTTTCTTCTGCACTTCCCATTTCTCAGTCACTGCTAAAAGCACATGTACAACTTCTCTTGGGATCTAATGTTAGTGCAGTTTTACAAAACTGCCATCTTTGTATTACTGAAAACAAAACCTAGAACATTTTCTAAATTATAATTTAGAAATTTCTGGGCTTGCTTTCCTGGATATGGTAAGGGTTTTGTAACAAACTATAGATTACTACCACAACCTACATCTCATGACCTACGTTATGCATATGCGTATTTTTGTAGAGAAATTTAGTCCCCCAACATTTTCTTTAAAAAAAAGTGCTTTCCTTCTTAGATAATATTCTTAAACATAGTCACAAGGTTTTTAAAACGGAAATGAAAATTTACAGTCCCGCCAGAAGAGTTCCCTTTTCTCCACATCCTCACCAGCATTTGTTATTTTCAGTCTTTTTGATAATAGCCAGTCTATCTGGGATAAGATGATATCTCAATGTGATTTTGATTTGCATTTCCCTGATGATTAGTGCTGTTGAGCATTTTTTCATGTACCTATTGGTCATTTGTATGTCTTCCTTTGAAAAATGTCTATTGAGCTCCTTTGCCCATTTTTTAATTAGTACAGCTGTTATAAAAAACAGTATGCAGGTTTCTCAAACAACTATAGGTAGAACTATTCCATATGATTCAGCAATCCCACTTTCGGATATATACGCAAAGGAATGGAAGTCATCATGTCAAAGGGATACCTGCATTCTCGTGTTCATCACAGTTCTACTTACAATAGCCAAAGGAACCAACCTAAATGTCCATCAACGGACATCTGAATAAGGAAAATGTGGTGTATATACACAATGGAATATTACTCAGCCATAAAAAAGAATGAAATTCTGCCATTTGTAGCAGCATGGATGAGCTTGGAGAAAATTATGTTAAGTGAAATAAGCCAGGTACGGAAAGAGAAATACCACATGTCCTCACTCATAAGTGGGAGCTAAGAAAGAGAGAGAAAAACCATAGTAAAACATTGAACTTTCAGAACAAGAGAATAGTCCTATAGTTACTAGAGGTGGGAAAGGGAGAGGGAGAGAGGGGATAGGTAGTAATTAGGTAAGGGATACAAAAAGTAATTATAATTTGTAATGATGAACATGCTAATAATATTGATTTGATAATCACATACTGTACACAAATATTGGTAGTTAACTCTCTACACCATAAATATATATAAATAAAAGTAATAAAAATAAATAATTAAATAAAATGGGAAGAAAGACTCCAAAATTTGCATTAAAAAATATTGCTGTAGCTCTCAATTGTAAGTAAAAGGAAAAGAGAGAAAGAGAGAGAGAGAGAGAGAGAAAGAGAGAGAAGGGGAGAGAGAGAGAGAGAGAGAGAGAGAGAGATAGATAGATAGATTCTGGTTATGTAAGAAAAAAGAAAGATTTATTGTAATAATATTGCATTGA
>NW_007780835.1:0-714 GCF_000696425.1 Galeopterus variegatus
ATTGATCTATTTGTCTTTCCTGGCACTAATACCACACTACTTTAATTATTCTAACTTTATGGTAAATCTTGAAATCTTATATGAGGGTACTTTAAAAACTTTGTGGAAACATGGAATCAAAAAATCACATGAATCTTTCCATGAACTTTTTGAAGACCAATCGCAGTATGAATCCTCCAAATTTATTCTTATTCAACATCACCTTGCCTATTCCAGGTGTCTTGCAGTTCCACATAAATTTAGAACCACCTTGTCAATTTCCACATAAATACCTGCTGGGATTTTGATTGGGACTACATTAAATCTTGAGATTAATTTTTGACAATTAAGATCTCTCCATTTATTTAGGTCTTCTTTAATTTTTCTCATTAATATTTTATAATTTTCAGCATGGGGAGAGGTCCTGCACATTTTTTGTTAGATTTATTTGAGAGAATTTGTTTCCTTTTGAGGATATTATAATTGATGATTTAAAATGTCATTTTCATATTTTGCTGCTAGTAGATAGAAATGATTTTTACATAATAACCTGGTGTCAAGAGACCTTGCTAAATTCATGCATTCTAATACTTTAAAAATTTCTTTTGAGTTTTCTTTGTACATATTCATGTCATCTATAAATAAAGATAGCTTTCTTTTTCAATCTTTAGACCTATTATTTCTTTTTCTTGTTTATAATGCTGGCTATAACCTCCAGTGATTTTTTTTTTTTTT
>NW_007780835.1:2633-3059 GCF_000696425.1 Galeopterus variegatus
TTTGGATTCAAACTAAAACATCAGTTCCTTCTGGGTTCCTGCTGGCCTTTGGATGGCAACTACACCATTGGCTCTCCTGGTTCCCAGGCCTTCAGACTCAGACGAGAACTAACCACTTCCCAACTCACCTGCAAATCCTGGGACCTGCCAGACTCCATAATCACATGAGCCAATTCAAATCAATCAGTCAATCAACCAATCAATCAATCCTATTCATTCCTTTTCTTTGGAGAATCCTAATATGCAATGACGCATGTCATTGTAACATTCTTTAAACTTTTCTATATGTATGAAAATATTCAAAATAAAAATTGGGAAAATATTCTGAAGCCAGCAAGTGTCCAGAGGCAGTTCAAAGAAGGCTCTTAAGAAGATTCACTAGACTTCCCCCCTCCCTCATTCTCAACCCCCCTCCCTTTCCCTCCT
>NW_007780836.1:0-3059 GCF_000696425.1 Galeopterus variegatus
AGGTGTCGGTGATGGGCCATAATAATCATATACGGTGTATATTGACAAAATAAAAATTTAACGAAAAAAAAAATTTAGGAATTTCTTCAGTAGTTCTCAGGAGGGAAAAGAGATATTTTGAGTCAGAAGATTAGGCAGCCTAGTGGAGAGTTTGGGTAGAATTAACACAATTGTATGGAGACCGAAGATGAGAACTGAAAGTGATGGTGAGATTAATTATTAATTTTCGAAAGCCCAAATTTGCTTCATTTGGGAGTGGAGCTATGACTCAGAGAGATTTGACAGACAGGACAAAAATGATGTTGTTTTTTCCATTTGCTATAATTCATTTAAAACGACGTGCTACTGTATGGATGGGCCACAATGCATGAGAACAAGTTAAACCATTCTATTTCTCATTCTGCCATTGCAATAATATATAATCTTCCTCCTTAATTAAAATCAAATTTCTTGTTGTCTTGTTTCTTCTGTCTGAGGCCCTGACCCAGGATAACCATCTAAGTCATTTTAAGGGAATAATTTTAGAAGGGTCTTCAGGTAAGCAATCAGCTACTTTCATTTGGTATTTATACTTATGAAATCATACTGCTGATATTTTCATTTCTTTGGTTTTTCTCAAAGAAATTAATCTACTTCCTTTATGCCACATATAAAGAAACATTTTGGCTTTTTCTACTCTAATGAAACTCTACTCCATCATCACTGGAAAGCATAAGATAATAATCAGAAGCAAGTGCTACTGGATAGTGGGCCGCTTGGGAAGCGTGGCCGTGCTCCTGCCTGAGGGTTCGGATCCCACATACAGACCAGTTCCCGCTCACTGGCTGAGCGAGGTGCGGGAGCAATGCCGAGGGCTGCAATCCCGTTGCCGGTCCCCGGTCCGGTACGGGGGCAACACTGAGGGTTGCGATCTGTTGCCGGACACGAAAAAAGACAAAAAAAAAAAAAGCAAGTGCTAAGTCCAAAGACGTTTTGATTTTTAAGTTCAATTAGTCAACACTGCAAAGTAGAGGAGACAGATGAAGGACAAAGGGAACATGCACCACGGTAAGCACAGTGCCACGCGCTTTCAAGCAAAGTCTTTTTAATTCTCACAAGGATCCTAAGAGGTAGTTATTACAAGAAAATGTCCATTCAGAGAAGTTAATTATTCAAAGTCACACGGCAAATATGTGCCTGCTCTGGAACCTAAATTGATGCTTAAATCAGTAGAAAGCATTAAGGAGCTGTCTACTAAAAAAAATACACATATCTGTAGAGGTTCATTAAGCTTTAACTAAGACAAACTTTAACACAGTTGTACTAGTCCATATCTGTTGCTTATAAAAGAAATACCCAAACTGGGCAATTTGTAAAGAAAAAATATTTATTGTTCACAGTTTCAGAGGCTGGGAAGCCCAAAGTCGAGGAACATAATCTAGTGAGGGCCTTGTTCTTGGTGGCAACTCGACAGCAACACAAAGTCTCACATGGCAAAATGTCAGAAGCAAGAGAGAGAGAGACAGAGCTTCTCACACCCTCTCCTTCTAAAGCCATCAGAACCACACCATGACTACCATTAACCATCAGCGAATCAATCCATTTGCTAGGGCGTAGTCCTCACAATCGAATCACCTCTCCAAGGTCCTACCTCTCAATTACCATAATAAGATTTCCACCCTCTTAAACTGTCACAGTGGGGATCAAGCTTCCTGAGTTTGGGGGGACATCCAAGCCAGCAACAGGGAAACACTAAATCAAGTCGGGGCTAAGGAGAAAAAATCTGAAAACCACAAAAGGAGAAATCGCAAGTGAATAGGAAAGAAGGACAAACAAAACCAGAGTGAAAGAATAAAATTCTAATTCTACATAACCAGAACTTGGTACAAAGAGAGGAGAAGAGAAAAGAAAGGAGATTGGAGAGAATGGAGAGACAGAGATAGAAATTAAATTAAAGCTGAAATCCAAGCACCAAAAAAAAAGAAAAGAAAAGAAAGGGCCATAGACAATGTTAGGTCCCTTCTTACAAGTGAGAGAAGATCACAACTCTAAAAATCAATGGTCTAAAACTGTCACAGCCAAGAGGAACCTAAGGACAATGACAGCTAAATGTAATATGGTGTCCTGGCTGGAATTCACAACAGAAAAAAAGGCATTAGAGTAAAACTAAGGAATTCTGAATTAAGTACAAACTTTACTTAATAATAATGTATCGATGTTGTTCATTAATTGTGACGAATGTACCATGCTCACATAAGATGTTGATACTAGGAGAAGCCAGATGCAAGGCATATGGGAACTCTCTGTACTAGCTTTACAATTTTTTTAAACCTAAAACTATTATAAAATAAAATGTATTTTTAAAGAAGTCATCTAAAAGGAAACTGAGACTAAATACATATAGCAAGAATTTGAGCCAATATGACGGTTGCAACCTTGGGGGACATATAAATCACACAGCCCTGAAAATGTGTTCCAAAAATGGTCAGCCAAGCTTAACATTTTATAATACAAAGGGGGAAGGGTCAAAGGAGAGTGAGAAAGACAGCCCTGCCTAATTAGTTCATCAGGCTTTCTGTTGGTAGTATGTGACATATATATTTGGGATTCTTACTAGGTCATATGCAGGGATCTAGGGTAAGGGTAATAAGAAGTATTCTAAGTTATTTTATGGCTTTCTGGCACCATTCTGGCTGCTTCTAAGTAAAATGGTCTTACGATAATGTGTTTCAGGACAGATGGATGGGATCACTGACTTATCCCACATCTCCTAAGACACTGTAATTTAGCTGATCTGGTCAGAGTGGATTCTTTTAGTTATCAGTCCAGAAACATATTTTTTATAACTTTTTCCCGAAGAAAATCCTAGAAGCATAGACTCAAAGCTCCCAACTCTACCCTCAAGAGGATAAGGAATAATGACCCTTATAAACAAAATATGGGTACATATCTTGAAACCACTGAGGTATATTCTTTTATTCTACATGTAAATAATCTACCAATTAAGAAGTTAGGAAAACTGTACCTTCAATACACACACACACACACACACACATTTTCTCAAAGTTACCAAATATTTT
>NW_007780837.1:0-3059 GCF_000696425.1 Galeopterus variegatus
TTTCAAGGGCTTCTTGTTCTATAGGATCTAGAGTTTGAGATTTATTAACTTTTGGTTGTGTGCTTCCTTGATTTTTTGTATTTCTGGTATCTTTTTTTTTGATGTTTATTCATTGTGGCAGGGGGTTTCACAGTCCACAGGTATGACCCTATTGACTAACTAATGTGTTGCTGTGGTTGCCAATGTGGTATGGCTACCTCCGTGTCTGCTCAGTTGGCCTCTAGTGCCTTGTGTGTGGTTGCCTCGGGTCTTGGGCCTCTCCGGGAAGCCACCTCTCTGGTCAGCTTGGACTCTGCTGGGCTGCTGGATCACAGGGCAGTACCGCAGGGTGTGTGGTCTCTGCTGAGCTTCCACTTCCCGTGCAGGACTTCTCCCTGTTCAGTGTGCTCTGGCCCGGGCTGCTGGGATGCACCAAAGCACCGCAGAGCATGTGGTCTCTGCAGAGCTTCCCCTTCCCCTACAGGATGTCTCCCTGCTCTGTGCGCCCTAGGCCAGGCTTTGGATGGAGCCAGGTGGCGGCAGTGAAGCCTACCTGCTGCTAGATCACATGGTGGAGGACCCCCCACAGGGTGTGTAGACTCTACAGAGCTTCTATCTCCCTTGCTGGACGTCTCTGTGCTCCGTACACATTGGGCTGGGCTGCTGGTTCACGTGGCAGCAGTGTGGTCCCCGTGGAGTTCCCGCCTCCCCTGCCGGACGTCTCCCTTCTCCGAGTGCACTAGGCGGGGCTGGGGATGGAGCCGGGTGCCTGCAGTGAAGCCTACCTGTTGTATCACGCAGTGGCGGCCCCATAGGGTACATGGTTTCTGCTGAGTCTCCGCCTCCCTAACCAGATGTCTCCCCACTCTGTGCACACTAGGCTGGGCTGGGAATGGAGGCGGGTGGCTGCGGTGGAGCCTATCTGCTGGATCTCGTAGTGGCGGCCCCGCAGGGTGTGTGTTTTCTGCTGAGTCTCCACCTCCCTAGCTGGGCATCTCCCCGCTGTGTGCGCACTGGGCTAGGCTGGGAATGGAGCCAGGTGGTGGCGGTGGAGCCTATGTGCTGGATCTCGCAGTGGTGGCCCTGCAGGGTGTGTGTTTTCTACTGAGTCTCCGCCTCCCTAGCCTGACGTCTCCCCTTCCCCAATTGTTCTATCTCCCTAAGACTCTGGGCCTGTGATGGAAAGAGCAGTCTTGAAGATCTCTGAAATGCCCTTGGGGTCTTTTTCACTCTTTTTGCAGGCAGGCTGAGAGTTCTCCAATTTTGTACCCTCCACTTCCCTTTTAATGATAAATGCCTTTATGTCATTCATGCCTTTTCTGCTATAACTCAGTGTAGGCTGTTAGAAGTATCCACAAAGCTGCCTAAATGCTTTGCTACTTAAAAATTTCTTCTGCCTAATTCCCTGGTTCATCACTCTAAAGTTCCACATTCCCTAAAGCTTTTGGGCATGAACACAATGCAGCCAAGTTCTTTGCAACTGTTCAACAAGGGTGGCTTCTGTTCTACTTTCCCATAAGCTGTTCCTCATTTTTATCTGAGACCTCCTCAGAATGGCCTTTACTGTCCATTTTACTATCAACATTCTGGTCACCATAACCTTATCAGTCTCTAAAATGTTCCAGACTTTCCCTGATCTTATTCTCTTCTAAGCCTTCACCAGAATATAGGCTTTCTCTAACCTGCTTGTCCAATTCGCCCACCCTCTGCCTATCACCCAAAGCTGCTTCCACATTTTCAGGTATTTGTTTTTAGCAACACCCCACTTCTCTGTACCGGTTCTGTGTATTAGTCCATTTTCTGCCCTTCATAACAGAATACCAGAAACTGGGTAATTTATAAAGAAATAAAATTTTATTTCTTACAATTTTAGAGGCTGGGATGGCCATGGTCAAGGGGGTACACCTGGTGAGGGGGCCTTCTTCTGGGTGGGAAATCTCTACAGGACCCTGTGGCAACATAGGCCATCACATGGTGAAGATGGCAAGAGCTCTTTCATGTGCTCTTCTTATAAAGTCACCAGTACATACCCATGATAACCTATTACTCAGTGAATGGATTAATCCATTCATGAAATCATAGTCCTTGTGATTCAATCATATCTTGAATGACCAATATGAGCTTGGGGGGACATTCAAACCACAGCACTCCCATAAACTCATCAAAGCCCTATGGCCAAGGTACAGTATTCATGTTGGATTCAACTGAAAGAACTGAACACAAGTGCACAGCCTGCTCTCCAGTGGAGGTATGAAGAGGGAGTTTTTACTGATTCCCAAGTACCCAACAAACAAGGACAAGAACAATCCACAGTGGCATCTGTTGAAAAACCCCAATCAGTTCTAATTTTCTCATTAGACTACAAATGAGAAGAAAAAAGCCAATTTAACAAATAAAAATACAGATCCTATCCTATGAGAAACACTGAATGATGCAAGGAAAGGAATAGTATCCTAAGTATAGGAGTAAGAGCAAGACCTTAAAAATGACCTACTAAAAAAAAAAGACAAATAGAAGATAATTTTGACATGTTCAGTGGCATGAAAGGATACATGTACATCATGAAAAGTTGAAAGCCAATAAAAGATAAAAAGACAAACATATATAAAAAGTATATAAAGAGTTAAAACATGAAGAATGATAGAATAAACTTCCAATAGGAAAATTGAAATCCACTTTGAAGATAATAAACTCAATAATCAACATTATACAAAACTGAGTAAATGATGAAGGAAGAACTTGAAGTTTACTTGATATGTAGTGAGAAAGGACAAAGAAATGAAAATGATGAGAAAAGATGATAAATACAAACAATGGGAGCTATAGACCACTATGACTGGTCTCTTCAAAGACATAATCTTAAAAAAATCTTTTCTCGAATGAACAAAAACAATCCCAACCAAAATCTATGCAGTTTTACCTTTGAACTTTATTATTCTCAAATGCCATTTAGAAATATAAACAGGAAGAAAATCTAATAAAAAGCAGTTATATTACAGCTAGGTATTAAAATATGCAGTAGAGCTAAAGTAACTAAATTGGTGTGGTATCAGTGTAAGAGCTGACGTGCAGATCAAAAA
>NW_007780838.1:0-3058 GCF_000696425.1 Galeopterus variegatus
AGAATGGAGAATGGAGAACCAATCTGTAAAGACAGCACAGACTGGGGCAGACTGGGTTGAAATCTTCATTCTATCTACTCACACTGGTTTGGGCAAGGCATTGATTCCAGACCTATAAAATGGTAAAAAAATTACTTACCTTTTCAGATTCCAGTTATGATTAAAGGTTATAACTTAAAAGTACTCAATATTACAGTTAGCATATGATCAGTATTCAACAAGTAATAGCTCTTTTTATTTCCTCTGGCATGGAAGCAGAGGAAATCGAAGAGGGAGAAAAAGAGGAAAAAGGAGGAAAACTATGATAAATAAGGAAAGAAACAGCAGCAGGAAGGCGAATGGCCATTTTCATATGCAGAAGTAAACAACGCTACAGAAAGAGATTTGAAATGAATTACCGAGTGCATTATCTTCCACCGATTTCCCACCCTACTTCAAACCTGGAACGTATGATTTTGAGAGCAAAAAAGAGGATGTAAAAAGGGAATGATATTAGTCAGTGATCATGGAAAAATATGAAGCAAGAAGAAGAAAGCGAAGACATAAAGCATAGAGGAAAATGTAGGACAATAAAAGAACAAAGAAAAGTTGACTATTTGGGGTAGACTAGCAGGCAGACAACCAACGACTGTTTTTATTAATTAAACAAAACAAAACAAAGCCCAGGCAGATCTTAGTCCTGTTAGTTTTGACCTTTAAGTCTTTGGATTTTTTCTTTTCTTTTTTTTTTTTAGGTTTATGAGTAGGCAGAATCATGACAAATGCCTAATTTAAAATTGATTTAGCTGCCAATCCCCTCTCCTGTGAGAACCAGCTGCCAACTCAGCTCTAAAACAAATAAAAATATTTGGATTAATCCATTCAGCAACAGAAAAACATATCTCCTTCTTACTGGTATATTGGAGACAAAATAAATAAGTTCTGTTAAGGAAAGAGAGCCATATAAAGGGAGAAGCCTTTTTAGGGAACAACTGGGAGGGGGGTAGTCAAGGTCTTCACTGCTGAAGGCACAGAGGGGACTCAAGGTAGCAATTCTTGATTAAAAACATGATTCAAGCATTGGGCCAAATGGGCTCTTTAGGGATCACATGTCTTGGACACTATTCCACATCAAACATTTTATTTCCAGGACACAGTGACCAGAACAGCTTCTTATTTTAACCAATGTAAAAAACAAACAAACAAAAAACCTGAAAACATGGTGTATTGCTCCCCTGATCCCACACTAGCAGCCCTCCTGGGAATAACTTATAAGATAAGACACCTTTGCAACAAAACACTATTAACTCTTCTTTCTGTAGCTCTTCTCAGGAAGGCTCTTCACAGGAATGCAAAAGCCCTATATACTAGGAAAGATTTTGACCCTGTGCATAGCAAACACAAACAGCAAAGTTATTCTAACAAAATATATGACAATGTCCTCTTCTTTGGTCCATTTGTGTGTGTGTATTTGTGTGTGACTAATAGTTGGCAGGCCAGTAAAACTCAGAGCCTGTGGCATAGGAAGAAAGAGATGCAAGAAGCCTGCGAGTTTATACTCTCAGGGAGGAATTTCTGGACAGGGA
Organism: Galeopterus variegatus; assembly: GCF_000696425.1. Taxonomy (NCBI): domain Eukaryota; kingdom Metazoa; phylum Chordata; class Mammalia; order Dermoptera; family Cynocephalidae; genus Galeopterus; species Galeopterus variegatus. The sequence goes on from NW_007780838.1 coordinate 1,566, forward strand.
AACATAGATTCTTGGCTCCAAAGCATTTGAATCCCTGGCTGCTTTGGGAAAGTATCCTGTTTGTGTTGGGAAGTCCCAGGGCAGATTTTCATTATAGAAATGGAGAGATGTTGTTGCCTTAGGCTTCAGCACCTTTCCCAGGCTTGTCACATGCCATTCACTCATTCCTTCGTTCGGTGGGTACCAATGAGACACTCCTGACTCAGAACTAGGGAAAATGTGGGGCAAAGGTCACTGACTCTGACCTTGAATAGGCAGAATTGTGCTATGAAGGTGAGTAACAAAGATAATAATTAGAGTCAGGAAGTTTTGGGTCTGTGTCTCAGACATTCCATTTTCTAATATGACCTTGGGCATGTCATTACCTTCTCTGAGGTTTAGATGCAGATAATAATACCTCACGGGGTTATTATGAGCCTTAAATAAGATAGTGCTTTACCTAACACAGTAATGCCTAGCACATTGCTTGGCACATGCTGTTATTAGTATTTTAATAGTCTAACATTAAGCCATGTCTCCTCCTTTCTTCTGATCCCTAAAATAAAATCAATAATACCTCACGGGGTTATGAGCCTTAAATAAGATAGTGCTTTACCTAACACAGTAATGCCTAGCACATTGCTTGGCACATGCTGTTATTGGTATTTTAATAGTCTAACATTAAGCCATGTCTCCTCCTTTCTTCTGATCCCTAAAATAAAATGAAGCATAGCTAGTATTGTAGGGGATAATCCCATATATAATAGATATCTCCAGGGACTGTTCTAGATGATGGAGTTGAGCCCAAGTCACCTTTGCCAAAAGGTCTTGATCTTTTGAGTGCCTAAAAATGACTTATATTTACTAAAAAGCTTTTGTTCCCACCAGATTTCCAAATGCTTGGTGAATGTAAACAGATCCCCAAAGAGATGATGCTTATTGTCTCTGAAAAGAGCCCTGTGTCTCCACCCCAACCCATCCTGCTGAGTCTAAGACCTTTCCAGGCTAGTTGAGAACTGAGCAATGCAGAACTTCAGGGTTAAAAGGAGCTTTGAAGGTTATTGATCTCAGCCCTGCTCCATTGCATGAGCCAAACCACATAGCCAAGTAAGAGACTCAGGTCAACTGATAACATTTCCTCTGTACGTCTCATATATATTTTTTTAAATTTCTGGTTTCAGGTCCCCAGACTTTCAATAGGCTGAGTGACATTTGAAGGGTCACCTGTGAATTATCATTTTGTAAAGTGAAAAAACAATGATTCCATTTGGGAGCTCCCGGCTGTTAGACGTGGTTGAGCATCACGAACTACGGGATTCATGAAGGGGATGATTGCCAGCCTGTCAGTTCTCTGAATTTGCTCTGGGATGATCTGAAAGTGTCAAGAACCCCAATGCTTTCACCATCTGTACAGTATTAAGATGTATGCATTTGCTTTGTACTCATATGTACTATTTGGAAATATATTTCTACACATAAGTTCATGCAGAGTAATAGCTAAACCAGCCAAAAAA
>NW_007780839.1:0-3058 GCF_000696425.1 Galeopterus variegatus
TCCCTTTCAATATCTTACTATATCTAAGTATTTCTCAATAATACTTTAAAAGTCAGTACATTTTAGCTTATAGTAAATAAAAGGTTTGATTATTTAGCAATAAAGCATAGATGTGACTATAAATTGAAATGCATTTACAAGCTCATTCAACAAACGTTTTGAGAGTGCAAAAGGCAGCCTAAGGAACTTGAACACCAGACCATAAATGACATTACATGTTGGCACAATATTATATGTTGACTTCTCTAGGTAGTGTTCTGAACCAAAAATGTTTTAAGGGACTACAGATCTGTACAATATTTAAAATGTTTAATGTCGTTATATTCAATTCACTTACTTTCTACATAGATACGAATAAATTCAGAGAAATAGTTGAGGGTGTAGGTTGACAGTATTGAAATTATTATTACTTGAATGGTTTTAAGCCAATTCAATAACTAAACATATTATCATAAAATAATGTTTAATTTAAAATATATAATACTTTTAAAATTTCCTTTGTATCTTAAAATAGCTAGTGGGTTATCCTGCCGTTTTGAACCTATAAAGGAATATATTTAGTCATATGCTATGTATTAACCAGAAGAGAAGTAGGTTCAGGGCCAATGGTATAAGAATGTCAAGTCACAACTGGAACTGCAGAAAGTAAGCACAGCGCCTTTATGCCTGTCCTACCCACCTCTCAGTAGAGCAATTTTTTTAAAAAAGTGAGAGAAAGTTAGGATTAAAAAGAAGCAAAATGAGTATGAAAGTACTAAGTGAAACGCTTCATAAGAATGAGGTCATCGTTACTATTTATTATTATTATTACTGTTGATTGTGTGGGTTGAAATATGTAACTCAAAAAGATGTGTTGAAGTCCTAATCTCTGTCACCTGCAAATGTAACCTTATTTAGAAATAAGGTCTTTGGATATGTAAACAAGTAAAGATAAGGTCATTTTAGATTAGGATGGGTCCTAAATTCAATGACTGGTGTTCTTATAAGGAGAGAGAGATTTGGATACAGACACACAGAAGACACACCCAGAGACAGACGACATAGGAACAGCTACATGGCAGTGATGCAGCCAAGGAACGCCAAGTACTGCTGACAACCAGCACAGGTAGGAGGAAGCTCTAGGACCTTCAGAGAGAGCATGGCCTTGCTCAGGCCTTGATTTCAAACTTCTGCCTCCAGAAATATGAGACAGTAAATTTCTGTTATTTTAAACCACCCTATTTGAGGTCATTTGTTACTGCAGCCCTGAGAAAAAAATATATTAATCTAAAGTGCAGCAAGTTACTCAGGAGGTACATCATGTCTTGAACCCCTGCTTCCCAAGTAGCCTTAGCTTCCTGAATCAAGATCTTTTGTTTGCTTTCAGTGCTATTTATCCCACCTACAGGAAAAAGCAGTAAAAGGTCTTGCTTTTTTGAAAGTGGCACAGTGTAGACACAAACCTGAGTGAAGTGCAGGGCAGACAAGATCAACACCTGTTGCCCTTCACCTGCATCTCCCAGCCCCTCACATTGCTGACCACATATTGCCCACCTGAGACCTCAGACCTGCCGCACTTCAAGGACAACCCGGATATAAAGCAGACAGCATTGAAACCTCATCAGTCTACCTCAGGGTCCGTAGTTATTTATCCAAGCTAGGGATTTAGAGCACAGTTAACACTTAGCGTCTTCATTCTACTTTAATTCCTTCTTCCTCACAGTCAGACCCAGATTCCAGTATCCAAGGCTTACTCCTGTGCTGGCGATCTTCTCTTTATTCCCCAACGTCCACTTCCTATCTTTCTCGGTCATGTTTCTATAGGAGAAAGCTGAGCTATATGGACACTTCAACAGACTCCCATGACCCCAGATTTTTTATTGGACCGGACAATGAAGAGCCGCAACAGGACATCAGAAGGAGGGAGGACAATGAGATAAGGGTATTTGCTTTACTGGCTTTTACCATGAGAAGTCACTGCCCTCTAAGATCTAGACCAAATGTCACTGCCCGGCCCAGGGAGACCTTCTCTATATAACTCTCTCCGTCTGGGCTCCAGGAACTCCTCCTCTAATACCTTAGCACTGTCTGCAGAAGCTCCTGCCCTCACTTGCCCCAGCTTGCTGCTCTGTCCCCTATGATTGCCTCATATCTTGAGCATGATTTTTTCAACAATTCTTTTGTAAATAATATTCTTCAAATTATTCAGTTCAAGCATGTCGTCTGTTTCCTGTTGGAATTGATGGATAATGCTCTTCCATATTGCCCACCTGAGACCTCAGACCTGCTGCACTTCAAGGACAACCCGGATATAAAGCAGACAGCATTGAAACCTCATCAGTCTACCTCAGGGTCCGTAGTTATTTATCCAAGCTAGGGATTTAGAGCACATTTAACGCTTAGCGTCTTCATTCTACTTTAATTCCTTCTTCCTCCCAGTCAGACCCAGATTCCAGTATCCAAGGCTTACTCCTGTGCTGGCGATCTTCTCTTTATTCCCCAACGTCCACTTCCTATCTTTCTCGGTCATGTTTCTATAGGAGAAAGCTGAGCTATATGGACACTTCAACAGACTCCATGACCCCAGATTTTTTATTGGACCGGACAATGAAGAGCCCCAACAGGACATCAGAAGGAGGGAGGACAATGAGATAAGGGTATTTGTTTTACTGGCTTTTACCATGAGAAGTCACTGCCCTCTAAGATCTAGACCAAATGTCACTGCCCGGCCCAGGGAGACCTTCTCTATATAACTCTCTCCGTCTGGGCTCCAGGAACTCCTCCTCTAATACCTTAGCACTGTCTGCAGAAGCTCCTGCCCTCACTTGCCCCAGCTTGCTGCTCTGTCCCCTATGATTGCCTCATATCTTGAGCATGATTTTTTCAACAATTCTTTTGTAAATAATATTCTTCAAATTATTCAGTTCAAGCATGTCGTCTGTTTCCTGTTGGAATTGATGGATAATGCTCTTCTTGGTCTCAGCCTTCCTTGTCCTCATATGTCTCTGTTTATGGAACAGGTCTTCTGCTACCTCTTATTTTATTCTCATCGGTATCCACATGCCTGATTGTAAACCCC
>NW_007780840.1:0-3058 GCF_000696425.1 Galeopterus variegatus
GGTGGGAACTAGGAGCACTTCCTGAGCCATCACTCCAGCATCATGATGGAAATGTTCACGTGTGTCTTCTGGAATATCACCATTACTGGCCCCCTATCAGTACGTGGGGAGGCAAGTTACTCTCCAGATGGTCTACTCCATAGTTTTTGGGTGTTTTAAAACCAGTCCATCAGAAAGTAGGCTCAAGGGATGTGAGGATAGGCTGAGAGATAGTGATCAATAATTCACAAGTCTAAATTCCTTCTCTACTTATAGCTTCTTTCTCATCCCCACAACGCCTTGAACCAGAAGGGGTGTGCATATCCTTTCTCTATAGACTCTCTCCTTTACACTACCTAGGACTTTAAGATTCATGGCTGAGTATTAAATGAAGTGCCACCAAGAACAAAAATAACATTTCCATTTTATGGCTATAATTAAGGATGAAATCCATATCCATCATGTTTATAACAAATTTCATTTTGTTCATCAATGTTTTTATGAACACAAATGTTTTATTTTTATGTAGTAAAGTAAGAAATTTTCCTTTATAATTTTTTATTATATATTGTATATTTGGGAAGTCTATTCAGAGATTAAAAGAATGTTCATATAAATTGTGAATAACATTTAAAAATTTTTCTTTTGATATTGATTTTAGTATATCATTAGTTTTTATGTATGGTGTTAACTAAAAATTAAACTTCAAAATATTCTAAATAACTATCTACTGTCCTCAATCATGATGAATAGCCTTCCCATTCTCTAACAGTAGTTGATATATCTGTCATCACAAATGAAATTATTATGACTGATATGGCTACCTACTTTATTTCATTAATCTTTTGATTTTCTTTACTAGTACTTTACAATTTTGATTTTAAAAGTATTGCATCTTTGTAATACTACTCTCTTATCTTTTCTGGATTATTTATTCCTTCAAATCTTCAGTTAAAATCTAAATAGATCTATCTAAGATTTGATTAAAATTACATTAAGCCAAACTATTAATTTGGGGGTGATTTATTGCTTTAAAATTTTTTTTTGCCATCAAGAAATATTGTGTGTGCTCCTCTCTCCGTGCATTCCATAAGGTTTTACTTTTTCTTCACATGTAAACTATTAATTTGGGGGTGATTTATTGCTTTAAAATTTTTTTTTTTGCCATCAGGAAATATTGTGTGTGCTCCTCTCTCCGTGCATTCCATAAGGTTTTACTTTTTCTTCACATGTGCCTTGTAGTTCTTATAAGGGTGAATTCTAAATAATCCATGTTTTTTGTCAACATTTTATTATGACTTACTACTTGATTTTAATGGAGTACAGCTGATATAAAGCTGTGTATTTAAACATTTTTAATTACCTCCCTTTTTGAATTCACCTATTCAACAGTTTTCAGTAAGTTATATTTTAATTCATAATTTTATTTTTTTAGCTCATAATTATATTTCTCCTTTGGTCCGACAGGTAAATCTCTTCTTTCTGATTCTCATTTTACTTTTGTGAAATTCAGAAGAGTTTCAAAATAACATTAGAGATGGGGATTAAAATAAATATGTACAATTATTATGTGTCAATTAAGAAAAAAAAATTTTTTTAATTTAAAAATACGGTTGTAAGGAGTTTCCCAAGATGGTTGACTAGAGAGGCCTGGTGCTAGTCTCCTCTTCATAAAAAGAGACCAAAATAACATACAAACAAATATATTTTGACTAGAGAGACTGAGGAAATGCTGCAGTGCACTAGGAGAGTGGTGAGATTCTTGTAAAGTGCAGAAGAGAGGAACTGCACCATAGAAAGCAGAGCAGGGCATCCAGCCTCTGTCCCGCTGCAGAGACTGGCCCAGAATCAGGTGGAGAGAAGGTAAGTCAGAAAAGACCCCAGCTGCTCCCACCACCACCACCACCACCAATGACCCCCACCTCAAGAGAGTCTCCCAATTTTGGGGGGACCCAGGCCCAGTTGGAGAGTAGCTGCGAGTTAGTGTAGCTGCATTCCTGTAGTGAAAGCCGAAGGAGATTAAAATCCCTCCTGACCTGAGTGGCTGAGATGCGGCACCTTCTGGGGGCAGAAACTGCAGCAGGAGTGTGCCCTGCCCTGGTTCCAGCAAGTCGGACTCTCTTTGTCTGGAGGTCCTGCCCGCATTCTTCCACACTCGCATGGACACAGGCAAGATCATAGCCCAGGCTGCCTGGAGCCTAAGGACAGAAAGAAAGACAGAGACCCCAGCATCTGAGCCCACACAGCACCCCCTCGCCCCAGGCATGCAGGCAGACTTGCTGAGCAGAAAATCTGCCAAAGTGCAGCAGTTCCCTACATTGATGGCTCACCTTGCACAGCCCACAGGGGCTAAACCCACAAGTGCCCATAGGCCCACAGCTAGCCCTGCAGTAGTGCCATCTCTCCCTGTAGCCCTCCACATGCCTCCATGGACACCAGCAGGACCACAACCCTAGCTCTCTGGAGCCTAGACCTCTGTTTCAGACCCAGCAAGTCTAACTCCCTTTGTCTGGATGCCCTGCTTGCATTCTGCTATGCTCACATGGGTGTTGGTGGGACCATGGCCTAGAATGCCTGGAGCCTAGGACAGACAGAAAAACCGAGACCCCAGTGTCTGAACCCATGAAGCACCCCCTCCACCCCAGGTGAGGAGGTGGTCTTGCTGAGTGGAAAAGTTGCCATGATATGGTGGTTCTCCACATACATGGCCTTCCCTGCCTGGCCCAAGGGGCAAAACCCACAAGTGCTTGCTTGGCCCACAGCTAGCCCAGCAATAGCCCACCTCCCCCTGCAACCCTCCACACATTTGCACAGGACCAGAGTCCTAACTGCCTACAGCCTACGCCTGACAGAGAGACCAAGACCCTGGCATCTGAACCCATGCAACACTCCCTCTCCCCCAATGGTTGGTCAGGCTGACCAGCTCAGTGGGGACGCTGCTAGTAAGTGGTTATTCCCCATGTTTGCGCATAGCAGCCCTGCACAATTCTTGGTCCTGCTGAGTACACAGGTGCCCACACTGCCAGCCAGAACAGCAATGGTGCTTCCTCCCCCACGACCTCCACAGTGGGAGCTGCTG
>NW_007780841.1:0-629 GCF_000696425.1 Galeopterus variegatus
TTTTTATTACCTACATCAGAGTAAACTGTAAGTGGCTGGGCTTTTGTCTGTTATAAAGTCGTTTTTAGTTGGTTACTTAATGCCTCACTGTGGCCTTCAAAGTTTTTGAAAATGACAGATTTACTTGCTTATGCTTGAATTACTATTTCACTGATGACAAATTAAGAAAATTATAAAACTAAACAAACAAGTGAACTCTACTTTCTCTAATCTTGACCCAAATATTGAACTTCCCAATTTACATCATTTTTTTACAATAAGATTTCAAGAAAACCCAACTGCTCTTAAATCATATTGCAGCCTGTTCTTACTAATCAAAGCTTGACGCAAATGTTCTTACAGATTCTCAGTCTGTAAGATTCTATTTTCAAAAGAGTGAGGAACAAAAACTTATGTACAAAGAAGTTGTGGTATTAATGTGAAAATCTGGAAAAATTAAGTATTATAGTCAAAAGCCAGAAGCACAAAATATTAGGGTTTTTACACAAATCTTAGCTGTCACTTTGCATCATCCAAAAAAAAACATGTTTAATAACATAAACTTAAAGCTCCTCATCTTTTTGACTTGCTTCAAAAGAGCCAAAACTATTTTGCACCTAAAACACCATGATTTTAAGCAAAATGTTAAA
>NW_007780841.1:2644-3058 GCF_000696425.1 Galeopterus variegatus
AAGTCAAGTACTCATGAAATAAGATCATTTGTTTCTCCTAACAAGAAAATTCCCAAACTAAACCAAAGATGTTGACTTCAACATAAATTAAGATGGACCAAAACACACATGGTATTCAGGTGACAAGTAAATTTGAGAGTACAAAATGTTCTTGCAAGACATGAGACATGATATCTATCCAAAAAATGTTTTATAGACTCTGAAAAAAACTAAATACACAAGAAGATAGTAACATCAGAATGTAATTTGTTAACCAGCAATAATTGGTATTCAAGGAAAAACGAAGCTCAGGAAGGATAAACTACAGAATACAAAGCACTCACATCACAGTATGAAAGAAAATTCCATTCTAGAAGAGAGAAAACTGTTATGTCTAAATAACAAACATTAAACTACCAGAATGATAAAAAAAAA
>NW_007780842.1:0-3058 GCF_000696425.1 Galeopterus variegatus
CCAGCTGAGGCCACACCCTGGCTCAGCTCCTTCCCATGCCCCATTCTGCTTCCCTTCCTCCCCTTGTCCTGAGAGCACTTGCTCAATATGCCTCTGGCAGAAGAACCCCCATCTCAGGCTCTACTTTCAGGGAGACCGGCCTCAGAGAGGATTGGGTAGGAAAAGGGGGGAAAATCAAAATGATTCTCAGGTTTCCTTTTGGGGAAGGGTTGGCTGGAGAATCAGAGCACTGCACGGAGGAGCGCTCAGGGAGGGTGAGGTGTATGAGGAGAGAGAAGGGTGGTTCTGTTCATCTGGGAAGTGGGCAGAACATCCGGGAGGCAGCTGGATCTCTGCAGGTCCGTGGCTCAGGAGAGAGTTCCAGGCATCATCATCACACAGGACCTTTTGACAATTAAAACTATGAGGTTGCCGGGCCGGCCCGGTGGCGCACTGGATAGTGTGCCACTTGGGAAGTGCGGCAGCGCTCCCGCCCGAGGGTTCGGATCCCACATACAGACCGGTTCCCGCTCACTGGCTGAGCGAGGCGCGGGAGCAACACCAAGGGTTGCGATCCCGTTGTCGGTCCCCGGTCCGGTACGGGGGCAACACTGAGGGTTGCGATCCGTTGCCGGACACGGCATCATCATCACACAGCAAAAAACAAAAAACAAAACTATGAGGTTGCCAAGGAAGAAAGTGCAGAGTGAGAAAAACAAAGAGGGCCCAGGATGAACCCTGAGGAATGTGACCATCACACATGAAGCAGAAAAGTAGCAGGCTGTAAGGGAGCCTCACTCGGTTTTCCTTTATTGCTTCCATTGAAGTTGTGTGTGTATATCCTGTTATTATTCCACTGGCGTACAGGGTTTTAAACTATGGCCCAATACATATGGGCATGTGTATGTGTGTGTTCAGGTCTATAGTGAAAAATGTTCCATGAAATAAAATGTACCTTTACTATTAATTACAAATAATGCACTCTAATATTTTCTATTCTGATCTATTCTGTTCTGAGAAAAATGTTGATGTACAATCTAAGTTGATTTTATCAGTCACAGATTTGTCATGATCTGCAGTTAAAAAACATTTCAAATGGTAATCTACAAGCTAAATAAACAACTTATTTAGTCTTCCCCCCCCTAGTTTTCAGTGTAACTCTGTCTCTTGACTTCTGCCTTAGAAATTAGCAATTTTACTTCCGTTTTCTATTTTCTATTTCCCCATTTTGTTATTATACTCTGATATTTTATTCTAGGGTATTATTGTTAAATCTATATCTCTGCATTTCATATATGCTGTTACAATTATCTTTGCTAGTTTCAATAAATGTAATAGTTATATTAACAGCCCAATTTTGTGATAATATATATTTATACATGTATGAGAGTACTTCAAAGAGTTCGTGGAAAGATTCTTATTATTTGTTAATTTTATTTTTCATGAACTTTTTGCAGTGCCTTCATATATGTATGCTTGTATACATATATGTAAAAGACCAGAAAGATATACGTTAAATATTAATATTAATTATCTCAGAGTATTTGCATTTCAGGAGTTTTTAATTTTTTCTTTGTGCTCTTCTATAATTTTTATTTTTTAAACAAAGAACTAGTCATATTTTGAAATCAGTAATAAAGTCATAACATGGAAAAGGAACTTAAAAGTATAAAAATTTGCCAATAACATTGTTGCATAATTTTATTTTTACATAGTTACATAATTTACATAATTCTTTGTAGTCACAACTTTATTTTACTTGGTTATATATTCCATATCTTTAAGTTTAGGAAGTTCTTTCCTATCTAGAGATCAGACAATATTCTTATTTGGGGGGGTTAATGGTTTAATTTTTAATATTTTTAATATTTTATTTTTTTATTCATATGAATTAATTTTGTTTATTTTGCACATATACAATCTCCAACAGTCAGGGGCTCCTAGGAAGGCCCATGACAATGACTTGAGTAGTATTTTCCAAGGGGTGACTCCTCAGGCTACCTGCAAATCTGTGGGCCTGATCCCAGACTGTCAAATCAAAGTTTCTGGGTGTGGAGCCCAGGAATCTGCCTCTTTTACAAGCCCTCATCCTTCACTCCCCAACCCCCAGCCCAGTGATTAATATTTATTGTAGACAGCGAAACCCACCTTCCTGAAGGGAAAAGAAAAAAGAAACATCATTGCTTTATAAATGAGAAATCACTGCTGCATGGAAGCCTCAGTCTGGCCTACAGCTACCTTTACACACATGGGGCAAACCGCATCACCCTTTAGATGATAACTTTCTCAGCTATGCAGTGGTGAATTTGGATTACATGACATGTTAGATTCTTGCAGTTCTAAAAGATTGCTTGTCTCTCAGTTCTCTCTTTTCTAAAATGGAAATAATGCCTTTGCTCTGCCTATGTAGCAAGGCTGTGAGGTCATGAAGGTTAAGTGAGTTAATGTTCATTAAAGCATTATATTATTATTACTGATGGCTACTATTTGAAAAATGTGTTTGATTTTCATCCCTTAGAGCAAATATGATAAACTGCTTATTTATTGGATTCTGGTCTAGGCAGTCCTTCCCCTTGGCCATCTAGATGCTGTTTTCAAAGCTTAAGGTAAGTGTTCTTTCTGCCTCACTGTGGCAGAGACTCAGCAAGTGTTCAATAAATCCACATCTTTTCCCTCCTAAGCACACAGCTAGAACATATCTCCCAGCCTTCCTTGCCCTTAGGTGTGGCTGTGTGACTGATTTCCAGCTAATGGGATGGGATGAAATGCCTGGCCCTAAAACATCTCCATATCCTTCTTCATGCTTTCTCCCCACCCCCTTCTGCCAGACAGTGTCTAAAATGACTTTGTGCCACCCAACCCCTGGTTGCTTCTGGCCTTGGATCGGACTTCAAGTGGACAGGAAACAAACTTTTATTGCCTTAAATCACTGAAATCTTGGGATTTGTCTGTTACATCAGCTAGTTTTACCTTAAACATGCTTGCCATCCCCATTAGGCATGGAAAATGTTTGTGATCACTTGCATTATGAAAGAACTTCTCCTCTTGCCTACATGGTAACCAGATGACAACATTTCTC
>NW_007780843.1:0-343 GCF_000696425.1 Galeopterus variegatus
TAGTTAGGAAGATCAGGGGTCTTGTAATATTTTAAGCTCTTAATTCTTGGTGCAGATATTAATAAAGACCTGAATGGAACTAGTAGTGGGCCCCGGGAGTTCTCTCGCCCTCTTAATCCCCTCACCTGGGCAAGTCTCTGGAACCCCCAGGGCTCTGAAGGACATGGTTTGACGTCCACCACATAGCCCTCCTCCCCTATCCTATGGTCACAGCAATTGAGGCCCCAAGAGGACAAGGGACTTCTCCAAGGCCCCACAGCTTTCTGAGTGGCAGGCGCTGAAGCAGGAACCTGGATCTCCTCATTCCCTGCCTAGTGCTTTTTCCTGAACAACATGGATCATC
>NW_007780843.1:1209-3058 GCF_000696425.1 Galeopterus variegatus
CTGGAGGAAGGCATGGCTGAACTGAGGCCTGAAGAGTAAGTTGGTGCTAGGCAGGCCGAGAGAGGTGGGTGGTACTTCAGCTTGAGAGAGTTGCACATGCAAAGGTCCTGTGGTGATAAAGACAGAAATAACTTCAGCAGCTTGTGAGTCTGAGCAAGAGGTAAGAGATGAGGCTGAAAAAGAAACAAGCATCAGATTACGAATGACACTAAACTTCATGCTAAGGAATTTGGACTTGGACTTTGTCCTAAAGGCATTGAGAGTGACCTGGGGAAGTTATATATCGTAAAAGATCACTCTGGCTCTGTGAGGAGGATGGTTTATGTTGACCAAGACTTGACATAGAAAGCCCAGTTAAGCCATTGCCTTATGTGTGACAACACATAAGAGGGGGCTAGTACCAAGGTAGTGATGGCCTGGGAGACCAAAAGCCAATAGGAGGTAATATTGGTAGGGCCTGATGATTAATCAGTTGGGAGGATGAGAGAAAGGAAAGCACCGAGGGTGACGGCCAGGTTTCTCCCTTGGGTATCTGGATGGATGCTGATGCCATCCACTGAGACAGAAGAGCAGGGTCCAGGGAGTGGGGAAGATATAACGTCAATCCATTCATCAGATGTACTTGTCTATAAATGCCAGGAAACTCAATCCCAAGTGGTTGAGACAATAAGGGTACATACTATCTAATAGTGCAAGAAGTTTGGAAGTAGGGGAGTTTCTGAGCTGGTTAATTCAGGAGCTCAGCAAACTCATCAAGAACTCAGGTTTTTGCCATCTCTGTGCTGTCATCCTCAGTGTACCCTCAGGCACCCTTCAAGGCAGCAAGATGGCACAGCAGCCCAAGGCATTACACTTTCATACACTGTTAATTTCCTAGGGCTGCCCTAACAAAGTGCCACAAACTGGGTGACTTAAGACAATAGGAATTTGTTGTCTCACAGTTCTGGAGGCCAGAAGTCTGAAATCAAGGTGCTGGCAGGGTTGGTTCCTTCTAAAGTCTTTGAGGGGAAATCTGTTCCATGCCTTTCTCTTAGATTCCGGCGTTACCTAATTGCCAGTGTTCCATGGCTTGCAGCTGCATAACCCCAGTCTCTTCCTCTGTCACCACATGGTGTTCTCTCTGTGTTTGTGTCCAAATTTCCCTCTTATAAGGACACCAGTCATATTGTATTAAGTGTGCACCCTATTCCAGTATGACCTCCTCTTAAGTAATTATTTCTGCAATCAAGCCATTCTCAAATGAGGTCACATTCTGAGGCACCAGGGATTAGGACTTCAAAATATCTTTTAGGGGGACACAATTCAACCCATAGCACACACTGAGGCAGAAAGGAGGTGTGATGATTAATACTATGAGTCAATTTGATTGGGCCACAGAGAGTCCAGATATTTGGTGAAACGTTATTCTGGGTGTTTCTGTAAAGATATATTTGAATGAGATTAACATTTTCATCAGTAGACTGACTAAAGCAGATTGCCCTCCCTAGTGCATGTGGGCCACATTCAATCAGCTGAAGACTCAAATAAACAAAAGACTGACCTCCCTTGAATGAGAGAGCATTCTTCCTACCTGAGTGCCTTCGAACTGGGATGTCAGCTTTTCTCCTGCCTTTGGACTCAAACTGAAACATTGGTTCTTTCCGAGTCTAGAGCCTGTTGGCCTTTGGATTGGAACTTACACCATCACCTCTCCTGATTCTCAGGCCTTTGCACTTATATTAGAACTAAACCATTGGCTCTTCTGGGTCTCCAGCCTGCCAACTCACGCTGTAGATCTTGGGACTCGCCAGCCTACATAATACATGAGCCAATTCCTTATAATAAATCTCTTTAGATAGATAGATAGATA
>NW_007780844.1:0-649 GCF_000696425.1 Galeopterus variegatus
GTCCTTCAGTTTGGGTTTGTCTGATGTTTCCTTGTGATTCTATTCAAGTTATGCACATTTCTGGCAGGAACAGCTCAGAAAAAATACTGTATTACTCTCATTACATCCTATTATTTGACACAGGATTTTAATTTGTCCCATTACCGGTGATATTAACTTTGCTCACTTGATTAAGATGCTGTCTGCTAAGCTCCTCCATTGTAAAGTTACATTTTTTTAACCTCTGAAATTTATAAATATTTAAGTATATAATCTAAAAAAATGATAATAAAACACACTCAAATATGTTATAAATCAACTTTTAATTTATTGGAGGCCAATAATTTTATGCTGCAGGCTTAACTCATTTCCGCATAGAGTTTAGCAAGCAGTTTATTGTTTTCCTCAGGTTCTTAATAGATAATCTTGAATGGGTCTTCAAATTGTTTTTTCCGTAGCTGATCTGAGTTTCAGAAATTGCTCTCAGCAATAATTCTGAGCTTAGGGAAAAATTTAGCACTAAATGATAGCACTGAACTGTTCACGGTATTCATTTACCCGGGAATGAAGCATCTGTGTTAGTTTTCTATTGCTGGATAACAAATTGATACAAATTTAGCAGCTTAAACAACACACACTTATTATCACACAATTTCTGTGGGTCATTAGT
>NW_007780844.1:2325-3058 GCF_000696425.1 Galeopterus variegatus
TTATTCTAATTGATTATAGGATTAAAAAGTAAACATAAAATAAATATATGATCTTAAGATTCTGCTTTTATCCATATCAGGGGTGATGATTGAGGAGGGTGTTTTGTGTGAGATTTTGCTTTAAAAAAGTTTGCTTTAAAAAAGTTTGAAAGCCAGAAAAGAATTTGAATGATAGTGCTGAGAAGCCTGGATCTGCAGTGAGTAAATGAATCTAGGAATTCAGGAGCTTCATCAAGTAATAGATAAATTTCATTCTTCTTTTGATGGAATTTATAGAACTATCTCATAATTTGACCATATCCACCCAATCTGATAACAGGACTACTGATGTCACCTCTTTGAGCTAAGGGTTTATCGAACCCACTTAGGACCCCATTCAGCTCTCATACAATAATATATGATAACCCATTTTGTATGGCTAAGCCATGTGTTTGAATAAATAACTTTCCTACCACCAATATCTGGCTATCTGCATTTTATCAGAAAAGGTCAGATCTTTCAACCATCAGCTATAGCTTTTTTGCTTTTTGTTTTTCCTTTATGCAATGAAGAAAGGATACTTTTTTTTTTTTTTTTTGCTGACCAGTAGAGGGATGGAATCCTGAACCATGGTGTTATCAATACCATGATCTAACCAACTGAGCTAACCGCCAGCCTTCTCCGCTATAGTTTTAGTTAACTGTAGGCTGCATAAGGTTCATGATACAATTCTCTAAGCATTGTAGCTTCCTTG
>NW_007780845.1:0-3058 GCF_000696425.1 Galeopterus variegatus
CAGAATTTTTTTCTCCTTCTATAAAAGGTGTTGAATTTTTTTTGGTAGGAAGTTTATTTACCTGCAAATCACCTTAATCCTTTCTTTTTTAACTTTTTAAATTGAAAGATTATTGATTATATGTTGTGGGGTGTAGAGTTGACTGTCAGTATTTGTGTACAGTATGTATGATGATCAAATCAGGATGGTTGGCATGCCTTAATCCTTTTGAGCTTTAATGATGAGTTCCATAAGGGCAGGGTTTAGTGAATTTTTTCCTCTAAGGTAATTCGTTCTGTTTTCTGCTGTCACCATTGAATGCCCTTAGTATTCAATGAGTGTCCTTACTGGAATTTGCTAGATCTTGAAGATATCTCAACCTTGGGTGAACTGGTACTTTTCCTCACACAATTATTTTTATTTTTATTTTTTTTCTTTTTCTTTTCCTCGCAGTTGTTCTTGGTCTGGCTTTAAGGAATCTCACTTTTAATATGTACACTGTAAGGATCATAAAAGTCTCAAGCAGGCTCTGTGCTGATTTCATAATCACTTTCACTGTCCAGGTCTCTCCACTAAAGTTCTCAGCTCTGTGTATTCCAGGCATCTCAGCCCTGGCAGATTCTGATTTTGTGTCTTCTTTCCAACACCACAATTGTATTCTCCTTGTGCCCCATCATCACCCTGTGTTCAGGGACCAGTAGATACATCCCTTTTCTCAGACATGATTTCCTTGTACCACTAATAATCAAATGTCTGAAAACATATGCTATGCTTTTGATCTCCAGTTCTCCAGTTTTTAGCAACACAGTTATCAAAATCCATGATTCCAGTGGCAGAGATTACCAGCAGGCTTCAGAAATGCATATCAGCACTTTCCCCTTACCTGTCTAATTTTTAGCTTTGTTCTCATTTATCCCCATGGTTATTATCCGATTTTTGTCCATGATTTTAAATATTAAATTAGAGCATATTTCTTATTTTTAGAAAATGTTTGGATATTCTGATGTAAGTATTTTGGAGGGTATATTAATTTGACAATATTTCTCAAAATGAATGTTTGATCATTTTTGATGTTCCCTTTATCCTTAAAGTATATCATCCATTGGTAAATATCATTTTGATAAATGTAAACATTAAATCTAAACCAGATTTCAAACAAGATTCCTCCAAATTACTTCCACATGTTAAACTGAAAATGAAAATGTGCAACCCAATCAGCAGAAATTTACCTATGTGCTCTGTGTGTGTGTTTGTGTGTGTGTTATATAGAAAGAAGCCTGTAATGATAACATTTACAAGGTTCTTTGTCTTTCACATCTGCATGTAGACATAGTTTGTAACTAGCCTAGTGTCATCTAACCATTTATGGATCAGGTAGTTTATCCTTCTCCCGAGCCAATTAATTTCAATTATATATCCTGTTATATTTTATTGAATTCAAAGATTCTCCATATTTTGTTTGATGTTTTTTCAACTCCCTATAAAATTTTAGCTAATTACGGGCTGGCCCAGTGGCGCATTTGGTAGAGTGTGGCGCTTGGGAGCGTGATGGCGCTCCCGCTGAGGGTTCAGATCCCATATAGAGACCGGTCCGCTCACTGGTTGAGCGTGGTGCGGGCACGACACCGAGGGTTGCGGGCGCGACACCAAAGGTTGCGATCCTGTTGCCAGTCACAAAAAAAGACAAAACGGAAAAAAAAAAATTAGCTAATTATACATTTTAAGGACATAAATGAGTCCTGAGAAAATGCAAAATCCTTTTATAAACAGAGTGCTTCCTCAGGTTTATTTGTTACTCTACAATGTTTAAACTGTGATAGCATTCATTAGATTATGTAAAATATATTTGTATTTAAGATGATAATTCAAGAAGTTCATAGAAAAATAGAGTTAAAAGATAAAACGAAACTTTCTATGGACTTTTTGAAGTATCTGTGTATATATGTGTGTGTGTGTGTGTGTGTGTGTGTGTGTGTTTGTGTGTGTGTGTGTATATATATATGCTGTCTTTTCTATCCAAAATTATCCTCTTATAGAAAAAAAATGTAAATTTGTTAACTTTGTTTATGTCTTTGTTTCTTGTGTTTCTTGTGCACCTATAAGTTAACATTTAGCTTCACTTATTTTACCTGGAGTTATCTATAGCCACCTACTATGAAAATGTTTATTAACATTGCATATCATGTAATCATTAACTGCAATTGTTTTTGAGTAAAGGGTAAGAAACCATGGAAAAGGGCATGAGGTTTCTAAAGCTAACATTTTAAAATATTTCCCTTTTGTAAGTTTAGTTTATTTTGCTAAAATAGTCATCCTTTTTATTTGAATTTCCTCACATTTAGATCTGTTAGAAAATTAAATTTTAAATCTGTAAAAATTATTTTAATGTTAAGAATATTAGAAGATATTTAATGCAACTCCACATTCTATTATTCAATTTTGTTTACAAAATCTTTTTAAATTTCCAGGAGATTGGCATCCCCTGAATTAATATATAGTTAAATTTCTAAATTTAACAGAAACCCCATTTTAAAAATTAAGCTTGGAATGAAAACTATCTACAATATTTCTTGACAAAATGTTATTTAATTGGTCCTCTAAATTAATGAGGCAGAGGGTTAGAAGAGAGTTCTCATTAATATAACTTTCTACACTGATGGAAACGTGCTATAATATGTGTTGCTCAAGACAGTAGCCTGTAGTCACTTATGCCTACTGAGTTCTTGTATTAGACTAGTCCAAATAACTTAAATTTAATTTCATTTAATTATAATTAATTTCAATTTCTATTTAAATATTCACATGGTGTTATTGGCTACTCTATTGAACAGTTCAGATATGGTGCACTGATATTATATGCGGTTTTGAATGTCGAGGTTTAGCATTATTTGTTGAAGAGACTCATGCATTTTGTCAATATATAATGATTTTACAACATGATTTCTGTTCACTGTTACTATTGTTTTAATCTTTTGATTTTTAATTCATATCCTGTTTTTTCACACACCTGTTTATTTATTATTATGTACTGGACATATCTATGAAATACACCAGGTACAGTTTGATATAAATTATATTA
>NW_007780846.1:0-766 GCF_000696425.1 Galeopterus variegatus
CAGGATAAATCTTCGTTTTTGCTTCTCTAAACTGGATGACGGAATCCTCCCACTTGAGTCGTCAATGAGGGGGACGCTGCTACTGACCTCACATCCTGTGTGTACACAGGCCTCTGTTCTCATCCTGGACACACACAAACACACAGCACATTGCCTGCCTGCAGGTCTCCATGTGTAATCTGGGTCTGGTCTTAAATCCATACATCTCTCACCAGCTCACCAGCAGGGCCGGCTGTTCCTTTTTTATTTATGTCATACAATATTTTCCTCTCTTTTATTCTTGGATGTGTTTTCTTTTTAAATTGTGTGGGGGTTTTTTTGTTGTTCTATTTTGAAATAATGTCAGACTTAGAGAAAAGGTACAAAAATAGTTCAAAGAATTCCTGTGTACTTTTCACCTAGAATCCCCCATACTTGTTTTATCTCTCTCCTTCACTCTCTCTCTTTCTCTTTCTCCCCATCTTGTAATTGTTAAGTTGTGATATTTTGATTATGTAGTTTTTGCTCTTGTGAGAAAAGAACTATGATAAGCATTAACTTGGTCTCCCATGCTTAACAGCTAGAAGTTCTATGGTTAGGAGGCAGAGGGTAGGCAAGAACAACTATCCATAGGATGAGGAACTAAGCTCTGTGCTTTAAATACTTGACTCTTTGGTCTTCAAAATAATAGAAAAGTTGTATATTATGAGATTCATTTTTAAGAAGGAAAAAAACTGAGGCTTAGAATAAAGACATGCTCAAGCTCCCACATCTATAAGGTCCATGT
>NW_007780846.1:2690-3058 GCF_000696425.1 Galeopterus variegatus
TCTTTTGGACCTAACATAAAAGTTCTTTAGTGCCTTTCAAAAGCCTATCTGATCAAGTTTGTAAGAGGGCACAGAACTTCCTGATCTTACAAAAATTGTGAGAATTTTCCAAAACAAGTACTGGATTTTGGGACTTGAGTGTCCAAGATTCTGAAGAAAATTGGAAGAAACTAATAAATGAATATTTAGAAAGAGATTATTCCTGTGAGACACCATCCCTTTCAAAGACATAAGTCTATACAATGTTTCCTATGTGGATGCAAGAGAGCAACCAAACCAAATAAAACATAACTTCTGTACCCCTCCCCTGCTCCACACACTGCGCCATTCTGTGAGATCTATGTGACTCGTTAGAAAAATAACAGCCT
>NW_007780847.1:0-695 GCF_000696425.1 Galeopterus variegatus
TTCAGAGGGATTCCCTTATTTCCATTTTTGAGGTTAAAATGAGACTTTATTGATATTCACAAAAGCGTGGCTGCAATGGAATACTACTCAGCCATAAAAAAGAATAAAATCCTGTTATTTATGGCAACGTAACAAGCCAGGGAGACATCACATTTTAAGTGAAATAAGTCAGACACAGGCAGGTAAACAGCACATTTTCTCACTTGTATGTGGGAGCTGAAAAGAAAAAAAAGTTGAACTTTTAGAAGTAGAGAGTAGAATTGTGTTTACTAGAGGCTGGGAAGGGGAGGGGAGACAGGTCTAGGGAGAGGTTGGTTAATGGACACAAAATTAGAGCTGGACAGGAAAAATAAGTTCTAGTCGTGTACAGTAGTGCTGGGTATCTATCTATGGTTAACAATAATTTATTCTAAGTTTTCAAATGGCGAGAAGAGAGGAGATCAAATGTTCTCATCACAAAGAAATGGTCAAGTTTTGCAATAATGAATATGCTAATTACCCTGATTTGGTCATCACACATTGTATACGCGTATTGAAATATAACTCTGTGCCCATAAATATGTATGATCACTATGTTTCAATTAAAAAATAAATAAATTCAGGGCTGGCCAGTTAGCTCAGTTGGTTATTTCGTGGTGCTGATAACACCAAGGTCCAGAGTTTGATCACTGTACCAGCCTGCAGTGAAAAAAAAA
>NW_007780847.1:3576-4357 GCF_000696425.1 Galeopterus variegatus
CTCCCTTTGCAAATGTTTCCAGAACATTCCCACTTGATGGTTATTCAGCCTTGGCTGTTTTTAGAGAGGAGGAAATGGCAGCGGTGGCTGCTGTGGCTGCTGTTGAGTACCTTCTTGTCTTTGTTTTAAGCTACACTCTGTCTCTTTAATGTCCCACTATTCCCCATTCTATGCCTTGGGGCCATAGAGAATTAGCAAAATGCCTTTTTCAAATATTTGAAGGTGGATGTTTGTCAGCTCATGCCTTCCCAGTGTCCAGTTCCAGTGCCAGACCTGCTAGGTACACCCTCAGGAGTGGAGTCTGGTTGAAAAGTCCCATAGTTTACCCAGTCCCTGGGGTGTCAATCTGAGATAGGTGAATGCAGCCTTGCAGAGGGGAAGACCAGAGTCTTTGCTGACAGGAGCCACATTTGTAGCTGAGGGAAAAAAGGGTGGACGTAGAGGAAGGAACAGAAGAAGGACTTCAAATAGCAAACTTGTTAGCTCAGAGGGTCAGAAGTAGAGAAGAATCAGAAAGAGGAACTGGTCCAGAAAGGCAGGTCAAAGCTAAGCACACGAACAGTACATTTTTTAGGGGGTTCCCTTTTACATGGTGACTCATACATATCACATGGCTAAGCAGGACCAGAAACCCTCAGTTAAACAGATACTTGCTAGTTTTTCAATTATGCATTAGATGACAGGCTTCTGCAACTGCCCTTATAATCCCTCCTAGAATCTTTTTTAACATCTCATCGAATAACTGGTCACTAGTTGGTAGAATCCACCTAACATTTTTGTA
>NW_007780847.1:6272-6634 GCF_000696425.1 Galeopterus variegatus
GATAATACGAATCTTTCCATGAACTTTTTGAAGTGTGAGAAACTGAACAAGCTAAGGCTAATATCCTTGAAGATATTTACAGGAACAGCCTGAACAAAGAAAGAAAAAGAAGGCTGAGAAGAAGCTATCAGTGAAGAGAGAACAACCTGTCACCAAGGGTAGAATCAGAATCACGAGAAACTAGAATAGAATAAGATGGAGAAAAACTCTCCTTTGGTGGCCGTTAAACCAGCCTCTTAAGCAGAGTAAGGGCGTAAACATCAGAAAGAGAATTGAGTCTATGCAGGGAAGGAGAGAAGCGGACAGTGCACATTGGAGGAAGAAAAGTGCAAAGCCAGAGAAGACTTGAGCATAGCTGGAGG
>NW_007780848.1:0-3058 GCF_000696425.1 Galeopterus variegatus
TGTGTGTTTACAATCGTCCAACGTTTCACAGCAAGTCCACAGAGCCTGGTGGCAAATAATGCGTTCGGAAAAATGGTTGTAACTGCAAAAATGGAGAAAGTTGAAGTGCAGTGTGCTCTGCAGACAGCAAATGAAAAATAAGTGGATCAGATTCTCACTTTAATAATTCCAGGGGAAATTTTTTGAAATAATGAAGGGAACTAAAGCTAGATGAGATGAGAAATGGGCTGACAAACTGAAAGGCATCAGTCTGTGTCCTGAGTAATATGAGATTCCAGAATCGGTTGAAGCGTTCACATTGCCCTGACGCCACCTCAATAGTCTTCAATAGTCTTCAAATGTGTATTACATAGAAAGGAAAAGAACTGACAGGCAGAATACATTAGCAAGAAGAGCAGTGGATTGTAACAAGAAGTAGAATAGCGACCATCAAGTCTGTACGGTGTGCCCAGCACATCCCTAAACATTTTCAGTTGATTGTACGATTTCTTTTTCTGGCAGCTGGTGGGTACAGGGATCCGAGCCCCTGACCTGGTGCTACAAGGCTGTGCTCTACCCAGCAGAGCTAAGCGGCCGCCTCCACTGTGTGATTTCATCCTCTCAGCAGCTCTGTTGCTATGAAGAGTAATATGAGGCTAAACATTTGAGCTCCTTGCTCAAGATCACACAACCAGTCATTGGCACAACTGGGTTCTGAAGCAAGGATCTCCAAAAACAGGAGCTTTTGCACTTAGTCCCACCGTGCCCAAGATTCTCGGCTAGGGTAAGCCACAGCCAGCGCTGTGACCTCTGTGCCACTCCCTGCTGTGCACCCCTGCAGGGAGCTGCACCCTGCTGGCAGCAGGACGGAAGGCTGGGCAGGCTGTCCCTGCCTCGCGGCGTTGCCATCGGCTCCAGTGGGCAGCGATCCCCGTGTCCGTTAGTGCAACTTCAGCGGGGTCGTTTCACTTCTTTATCTGATCTCTGCACTTGCAGGGTGAGGAATTTGAACGCTTCAGAGATTCAGAACTAACAAAATCACCTACAAGGCTTTTAGAAAATTTAGTCACCAGAGCCCTACCCCACACCAACAAATCAAGTTAGGTTGAAGCCTGAAATGTGTAATTTGGAAACTCTTCCTCAGACCGTTTGAATTCAAACTTGTATTTTAAGAACCAATGAAAATGCTGACTCCAAATCCCTTCCTCATGCTCACTTTCCAGCTTTATCTTTAGAAGATCCTTAAATATCTCTCTGTTATCCAACATTTACACTCACGAGCTGGCAGCAGAACGCCCACTGCCGTGGCACTGCCAGGCATTGGAGCACCTCGGGGAAGGGGACGGATGAGCCATCTTCATGTGGGTTACGTGGTGAAACTCCACCGAGCAGAAGTCACAGTTAACAAGAGCATCGATGACCTGAGCTCACTCTCAAGACTGATCACAGCTTGGTGTCCCAGCCTCATTTCAGGCACTCGGACCAGAGCTACCAACCCAAGGAGTCCTTAATGCAAGGTCCCTCCACCAAAGAAACTTGAATTCCAAAGATGCTGCTGGAGGAAGGGTTTCTTCTCATAAAAGGATCAGTATTTGGCCCAGGATGATGATGGAAGAAGCAAGATTAGGAATTTACAGATATCCCAGGTAGGAAGTGAGTGTCAGACCATGGGATCGTGGGTATGAGCCAAGCTGTACTAGTTCTTGGAAGTTCTTCTATTTCACAGAAAACATACTTCAAAATAAGG
Organism: Galeopterus variegatus; assembly: GCF_000696425.1. Lineage (NCBI taxonomy): Eukaryota > Metazoa > Chordata > Mammalia > Dermoptera > Cynocephalidae > Galeopterus > Galeopterus variegatus. The sequence goes on from NW_007780848.1 coordinate 1,727, forward strand.
AAATATACGGTGATAGTAAGTTACAATTCAAGTGAGTACTAGATTAATTTTATTTTTTCTGTTAGATTTTGTTTTCCTTCTCTGCTTCTATAAGCTGAGTTTGTGAGAACAGGGGCTGTGTGGCTTCACCACCTGTGCCGAGCGTGGTACACGAGACTATACAAAGGCTGACAGTCGGCACTGGAGGAAAACATAGAAGGCTATGAATTAGCCCATTCACTGTCTTCCTCCCTCATCTGTCCCCACACGGCCCTCTTTACCCTCCATGAACTCAAATGGCCAGTTGCAGAAGCTCAGGAAACCTTCCCAGTGTCACTAATTGTGGGTCTCCAATGAGCTTGATCTGTTTTTAGAAGGGGGCCACCGATCCATGCCCAGGGAAGAGCAGCCACAGCTTCAATCCCCTCCCTGCATAAATACTACAGCCATTCCAGGGCTATCCCTTGGCATGGATGAGCAGGTCCAAAATTGGAGGACACACTGTACCAACCCTGAGAGCACACCTTGAAACCAATCCAAGAGAGCAGAGGCAATATCCCCACGGAAGCCACCAGGTGCAAATCAGGGCAGCCAGAGCTAAAGTCAGGAAGCTGCCGGGCAGACAAGGGGGTGGAGACCAGCGACTCGGAGCTGACTCTGGGAGGTCCTAGCTCGATTCTAGGAGACAAGACCCTCATCACGTCTGGGGTGTAGATGCTCTCAGGAAGATGCTTGTGTGTGTTTCCTTCGGCACGGCTGGGCATTTTGTGGATTTGATGTGGGATCCCACTTACGCCTGGTACCTGTGGTCGAGCTACCCCTTCCAGTAAGAACGCAGGGGTCAGCCTCATGCAGTGACCCTTCTGCAAGGTCCCTGACACGTACGCTGGACTTTCACTGTATGTCTTCCTTTGAGTCTGTGCTATGAAGTGATTTTGCAAAGTAAAAGCACTTGTTGTTTGCTGTTATTTAAGGGTATGTCTTAACTTGATTATAAAGTTCTTGAAGGAAATTATTTGTGTCTTAGTTATCTTTTTATTCATCGGAAACACTACACAAACTATATGTTAAAAAATGGCTGATTAACTGTACACGACTCCCTTAAGTGGAATCCAAGGACTGTCACTCACTTGCTGAATGTGGGGTTCCCATAAACAGTGAAGCATCCTCAACTCTGATTCCAACCCCTTACGATCTTGAAGGATTCCGGGTAAAATGTTTCCCTGCTTCTCCAACAAGGGTATAGAGAGGGGGCAGCAGGTGGGCAAAGTCACAAGGAAGGTGGACATCAGTACACTTCCCCACAGCATCAGTTTTGCTCATACATTACATAAAAACATTCTCTTTGTTATT
>NW_007780849.1:0-1245 GCF_000696425.1 Galeopterus variegatus
CCCCCCCCCCTTTCCTGACCTCTTTTGTACTGAGTATTTTTAGTATACCATTTTAATTTCCTCTATTGTATTTTTAGTGCTTGCATTAAGAATTATACTATGCATCTGTAATTTATCAGAGTGTAATATGAATTAATATTTGTTTTATCACCATATATCCAGAATTAATTTTAATATACTACTTATATTAGTATTATATTATTACATCTAATGTAATGACCTTAGAACAGTACACTTCTATTTACTTCTTATGTTCTTTATGTTATTAACATTTATCTTACTCTTATAAATGCTATAAACCCCACAACATATTGTTACTATGCTTGTTGTAAACAATTGTCTTTTAAAGAAATTAAGAATATTTTTTAAAGCCATTCATATTTATTCATATATTTTCCATTTCTGGCATACTTCATCCTTTTGTATAGATCTAATTTTCTGTCTAAAGAACTTCCTTTAATTATTCTTATAAATGAGACTGCTGGTAATATATTATTTTGGTTTATTTGTTTTTTCTTTACTTTGTTTTTGTTTGTGAAGGATATTTTCAATGGATATAGCTTTTTAGAGTAACTCTTATTTCTTACATGTGTGTCTTTTTTCTCTGTTTGCTATTAAGATTTTTTTCTTGATTTTTGGTTTTCAGAAATTTAACTATCATGTATCTAGCTGTGTTTTTCCTTGTATTCACCTTTTCAGGGGGTTGCTGAGATTCTTAGATAAGTGTGTTGATATTTTCAATCAAATTTAGAATATATCCCACCATTATTTCTTCAAATGTTGTTTCTATCCCAGTCTTCTTGTCCTCTTCTTCTAGGATACCAAATACATATATGTTAGACTGTTTGATATTGTCTTTAAATCTCTGAGGATCTGTTAAATGTTTTCTAGTTTTTTTTTTTCTTTTTGTATACTTCAGTTAGGATAGTTGGTATTGATTTGTCTTCAATTTCAGTAATCTTTTCTTCTGTAGTGTCCAACCTAATACTAAACCCATCCAGTGATTTTTTTTTCAAATGTGGATACTGTATTTTTTAGCTCTTGTTATTCTTTTTGGTTCTTTTTTTAATGGTTTCTGTTTCTCTGTTGAGATTCCCCCATCTCCTCACTCATTACTATTATCGTTTATTTCCTTAAACATATTTATAATGGATGCTTTAAACTCCTATGTATGAATTTTAACATCTATGTCACCCCTGAGTATGTTTCTATTGTCTTCTTCATCTTGATTATAGGGCACACTAT
>NW_007780849.1:2187-3058 GCF_000696425.1 Galeopterus variegatus
GCAGTTAATTTACTGAAGCTAGGCCAATCTAAGTGACCTGTTAAGGCTTTGTTATGGTAGGTAAGAAGTGGTCCTTTCTCTAAGGCTACGTCATTTCTACTCGCAAAGTGTCAACTTTTGAGGGGTATTAAATGATGTCTGGGTTATTCAACCCACTCTCTTCTCTTTTCCTCCTCACCCTAAGTAATGTTGCAAACTCTGTTAACTCGCAGCACACCATCTCTGCTCCTGCCAGTTTGAGTCCTACCTTGCACATGCACAGTTTAGTATTTGTACAATTCTTAAGGAGATACCTAAGCAGACTTCTGATGTTTCTTGTCAATGCAGCTTCTCCTCTCTGCTGTCATGTCCCACAAATTTCAGCTGCATTAGCAGCACCAAATTCTAGTCTCTGTTTTCAATACCAGAGATCACTGTTCTGTTTTGGCTCAACTTCTCCATGCTGTGTGTAGGAAGCTGGAGTGAATGTGGAACTAGTTTTATGTGTTTCCGTCTCTCAAAGATCACAGATCTGCACTGCCTGCCATCCAGTGTCTGCAAACAGTTGCCTCGTGTATTTGTTTATGAGGGAGGCTGAGTCTTTCTTTTTAAGTTTATTTATTAATATTACTATTTTTTAACATTCTATGATGCTGTTGTGGAGCAGTTGAGGGGAGGGGGAAAGAAAAAGGGAAAAAGAAATAAGGTGGAAGAAGGAAGAAAAAGGAGGGGTGTGGTTAAGGACTGTGGCACCCCCTCATTCTTGCAGGAGAGATAAGAGGATTTCCAGTGGTGGCTTGGACATTGCTGGGCTGGGTGCAGATGTCAGCGGGGTGTGGCTGAAGCCCTCACCCCCACCACCCCAGCTCAGGACCCCAGGGTGCTTCTTGCA
>NW_007780850.1:0-656 GCF_000696425.1 Galeopterus variegatus
AAAAAGTGATGACATTCAGTAACTTTCTAATCTATAAATTTTGTCATGTTTTAATAATAGAAAGTAAATGAGAGGCTGGTTAATGGATACAAAATTACAGCTAGATAGAAAAAATAAGTTCTGCTGGTGTACAGTTGTTCCAGGAATCTATAATTAACAATGCTTTGATGCATGTCATCAAATGACTAGATGAGAGAAGATCAAATGTTCACATTATTCAGAAATGATTAAGTTTTGCAGTGATGAATATGCTAATTATCCTGATTAGATCATCACACATTGTATACATATATTGAAATATAACTCTGTACCCCACAAATAGGTAAAATCAATGTTTCAATAACAAACTAATTTAAATAAATAAACAAAATAATAAATACTAGAAAAATGCCCAAAAGGGGTCTCAGAATATGAATTTTTGAAAGGTAATAAAGTATAACAAGCAACTGTAGACATGAGTATGATTCAGTTCATTTGGAGTAAGGTTGCCAGATTTAAGAAATAAAAATATAGAATGCCCAGTTAAAATTGTATGTCTCAACTGTATATTTGACATCAAGCCTGGGCATTGGAGGTACCCCTGACAATTTTTTTAAGTCCACCTTCAAAGTCCAGGAGTGGCTCAGAACATATTTCTACTTAAAAAAAAAAAAAAA
>NW_007780850.1:2391-3058 GCF_000696425.1 Galeopterus variegatus
TCACCAGCATTTCTTATTTTCTGTCTTGCTGATAGCTATTCTAACTAGGGTGAAATGATATCTCATTGTGGTTTCAATTTTCATTTCCCTGATGATTAGGGATTTTGAGCATTTTTTCATGTGCTTCTTGGCCATTTGTGTGTCTTCTTTTGAGAAATGTCTATATTCAGGTCCTTTGCCCATTTTTAATTGGGTTTATTTATTTATTTTTGCTATTGAGTTTTTTGAGTTCCTTATATGTTCTGGATATTAGCTCCTTGTCTTATATGTAGTTTGCAAACACTTTTTCCCATTCTGCAGGTTGTCTCTTTACTTTGTTGATAGTGTCCCTTGCTGTGCAGAAACTTTTCAGTTTGATGTGGTCCCATTTGTGTATTTTTGCTTTAGTTGCCTGTGCCTTTGTGGTATTGTTCAAAAAAGTGCTGCCCACTCCTGTTCCATATAACATCTACCCTATGTTTTCTTGTAATGGTTTCACAGTTTTAGGTCTTAAATTTAGGTCTTTGATTCATTTTGAGTTGATTTTTGCATATGGTGAGAGGTAGAAGTCTAATTTCAAAGGCCACAGTTTATTCAGCACATAGTAGTTGTGGGCACAGGGTAAAGGATCTGGAGTCATTATTTCCTTTATCCTCACAACATTCCCATCAGGTAGGTATTATTATCT
>NW_007780851.1:0-606 GCF_000696425.1 Galeopterus variegatus
CAAAAATGAAAGGAGAAGGAGAGGAGGAGTAAGCGATGGTGAGAAACTGAAGGTGCAGAAGATCTCACAGCCGTTCTTCTTAACGAAGCTGGGCCCACCAATGGCCCTGACATGAGGGTTGTGAATCAGCTGTTCCTCCATCTCTCAGGCCTCATGTGCTGCTCATGGTGTGAGCATTGGGTTGAGTGTGATTCCAAAAAATGGCCCTTACATGTCTTGTTTACGGGAGATATAACTGTCAATCATTGTGAATATTTTCCATTGTTATTTCCCATGCTAACTTTAGAAACAAGCCTTTCTTTAAAAGGCACCTCCACTCAACAAAGATTAACCCCATTTAACAGATGGTACTTGGAGACATTAAGAAATGTGCCCAAGATCTCATGGCTGGGAAGTGAAATGAGGAGGCTTATTATACAGGTTCAAATCCAGGTCTATCCTAACTCTAAAGTCCATGCTCCTAATCTCTAAATAGGGTAGTGTCCACCACTCACTCAAACTAAATTAGCAGACCCAAGGGCCTGTGGAAACTTCTAGTGAGCAGCCCTTGTTCATTGCCCCTTTCCTGAACCCCAGATGTATCATTCTTTGCCAAACTGGTGGTGA
>NW_007780851.1:2261-3057 GCF_000696425.1 Galeopterus variegatus
CAGTAATTTTAAAAAATATATTCGCCACACATATGTATTTAAATACATAATCTAATAATTTGTTTCACATCTAATTAAATAGTAAATGTGAACTCTGGGTTAGAGCTAAGGACACCATGGTTTTCTGCTCTTTAAAAAAAATGGAGCTAACGACAAGACAACTCAAACTTTAAAACATTGCACACTGCATTAAAATTTCATGGAAGTCAAGTTCCTCTGTAGCCTGCTTCCTTATCTGTAAAGTGAGAAAACAGGATAATACAATATCTCAATCTCCTTCGACATTCTCTTTCCCAGCACCTGGATTCAGAATAGTGCTGGATTCGAATCTCAGTATGACGAGTTACTTTAGCTTTCTGAATTTCAGATCTTTTTCCTCTGTGAAAAGGAATGATAATTTTTAAAAATACATCTTAATTTTTGTATAGCAAAAATGCTCAAACATGCAGAAAAAAGGAAATGTATTTTGAGCATCCATATACTCACCACTTACATTCAACAATTACTTTCATTTTGCTATATTTGTTTTTTATTTTGTTTTCTTTACTGAACCATTTTAAAGTAAATTACAGACATCAGAACACTTGATCCCTAAATACTGCAGCATTCGTCTCAAAAAATTAAGGATGTGCTCCTACATAACTAGAGTACCATTATCACACTTAAAATTGAGCATAGTTTCCTAACATATCTGATACCCAGACCACATTTGGATTTCTTGATTTGTCCCCAAATTTTATTTTATACATTCCTTTCCTCAAACTAAGCTTCAGTTAAGGGCCATGCTTTGAATTTG
>NW_007780852.1:0-726 GCF_000696425.1 Galeopterus variegatus
CTAAATAAAACAACCAAGTAATTTAAAAGGTACAATTTTTATAAATAAAACACCTGTTAACCTATTGTATTAGTCTATTTCTGTTGCTTATAGCAAAATACACAGAACTGGGCATTTTATAAAGAAAACAAAATTTATTTGCTTACAGTTTCTGACGCTGGGAAGTCCAAAGTCCATCTGGTAGTGGCGACAGGACTCAGGGGTCTCACATGGCAAGATGGTGGAAGCAGAGAGAGCAGAGAGAGAGAGAAAGACAGACTCTCCTCTTTTTTTAAAGCCCTCAGAACCACGCCCCGGACCATCATTTTTAATCCATTCACTACTGCACAGTACTACAATCCAATCACCTCTTCAAGGCTCCACCTTTCAATTACCATAACAGGACTTCCTACCCTCTTAACAGTCACAGTGGGGGCTAAATTTCTAATACATAAAACTTGGGGAACACTTCAAGCTTCAGGGAGTTTGGGGGGGAAATAATTCAATTCACTACACCTTTCTTTCGGATACTCATTGCTAATCTTTTGTTGTGTATTCTCCATCTTCTCTCTATGTGTATGAATAAATAGACATTAAAAAATAAAAACCGTATCTTTTTATTTACCTCTCCTACTCAACCTATGTGAATATAAAAGTTAAATAATGTTGAAAATGTAGAAATGCTAGTTCTCTTTTAATTGGAACAAAAAGAACCTAATATTTTAAAAAATACCAGAGACTAAAAAT
>NW_007780852.1:2138-3057 GCF_000696425.1 Galeopterus variegatus
CACTCAATAAACATTTATGAGCACTTACTGAAGGTCAGACACTATTAAACAGCAGTAAAAATAAAATAAAATAAAAAATAAAAACGCTGCCTTCATACAGCTTACATTCTAGTTGGGGGAGAAAGACAATAAGCAAGTAAATAAGTAAAATGTATACTATGTTAGATGGCAATAAGACCTACCAAAAAAGAAAGGAGAACTAATAGGTGCAAAACTATGCTATCTACCCTATGTGAATCACTATGCAGTATATGCATGTACTGAAACGGCACACTGCACCCCACAAAAATATATATAAATAAAATTGGGGGAAAAAATGAGAGGAATGAACATATGAACGCATTCTCCCACTGGGTAGTCATGAGGATTTGCAATGTTAATATGATCTTTAGGGGAGATCTCAAAGAGAATATGACATTTGAGCAAGAACTGAAAGAAGGGAGAGAAGAAGCTATGTTGATATCTAGGAAAGAAAAACAGCAACTTCCTGAAACAGGGCATTGAGACAAGGAACAAGACTAACAGGTTTGAGCAAAAGCATACAATGGTAGCTAAAACCAGTTCTGTGGTAGAAACTGATTTATGCAAATATCTAAATAAAGATGCTCAGTGGGCAGATGGACCTAAGTCTGGAGTCCAAAGGTAATGTCCAGGCCAGAGGCATAAATCCGGGAGACAGCTACTCATGAGACTGGATGTGATCACCACGGGAGCAGTGTGTGTAGACAAAGATGATGATATCAATTATTTATCAATACAATCATAAAGTATAAACATGATACTATGTAGTGTTTGTGTAGAGATCACAAAATGCTTTGGTAGAAGGGTAAATAATAACAAATAATTATTAGGACAACTGCAAAATAAGGATAGTTTAATGGCAACATAAGTCTCTGAAATAACAGCATAGTAAAAGAAA
>NW_007780853.1:0-389 GCF_000696425.1 Galeopterus variegatus
TTTTTTTTTGAAGTGGTAAAATTTAGTTTCTTTTTTATTTCTCTTTTGAATTTTCATTTTACCAGTTGGTTTTGTTCTTTCTTATGTATTTGTGGTAGTCATTATTGTTTTTCAGATTCCAGATGCAGGACCACCTTGGGAATTTCTTGCAGGGTTGGTCATGTGGTGGTGAACTCTCAGTTTTTGTTTGGCTGGGAAATACACTATTTCTCCCTCATTTCTGAAGGATAGCCTTGCTGAGTATAGTGTTCTTGGCTGGCAGTTTTTTTTCTTTCAGTGTTTAGAATATGTCATCCCATTTTCTTCTGTCTTGTAGAGTTTCAGTTGCGAAGTCTGCTGTTAGTCTGATGGGGGCTCCCTTATAAGTGACTTCACACTTTCCTTTTGCT
>NW_007780853.1:1222-3057 GCF_000696425.1 Galeopterus variegatus
GAAGTCTGCTGTTAGTCTGATGGGGGCTCCCTTATAAGTGACTTCACACTTTCCTTTTGCTGCTTTAAGGATTCTCTGTTTTTGAGCTTTGTCAGTTTGACTATAATTTGTCTCAGAGAGGATCTTTTTGAATTGAATATATTTGGGGATCTTTGAGCCCCCTGGATCTAAAGGTCCATTTCTCTCCCTATACTTGGGAAGTTTTCTGTTATTATTTCATTGAATAGATTTTAAATGCCTTTACCTTTCTCCTTCCCTTCTGGAATACCCATGATTTGAATGTTTGGGTGCTTAAGGTTGTCTGCTGGCTCTCTTTGGCTTTCTTCATTTTTTAAAATTCTTATTTCCTTTTTTTGTCCACCTGGGTTATTTCATAAAAACCATTTTTGAGATCAGAAATTTTTTCTTCTGCTTGCTCTGATATGTTGCTTAATCTCTCAGTTGTGTTTCTTATTTCATTGATGGAATTCTTCAGTTTCAGAAGTTATGCTACATTATTTTTTAAAGTATTAATCTGTTTGTAAATTTTCTCCTTCCTAGCTTGATGTTTTTTCTTGTTTCATTGTGTTGTTTGATGAATCTTCTCTTATCTTATTGAGTTTCCTGAAGATTGTTAGTCAGAATTCCTTTTCAGTCATTTTAAGGGTTTCCTCGTCTGTAGGGTCTGGTGCTTGAGAATTACTATATTCCTTCAGTGATATCATATTTTCTTTTTCTTTCTTTTTTTCATATTCCTAGTATATCTATGTTTATTTCTTGTCATCTGGTAGATCAGTTGCTTCTTTTATTACTCTGGAATGGACTTTAATGAGAAAGACTTTCTTTTCTTTTTCCAGGCTCCTCTGTTGACTCTTCTTGTCTCAATACAGTCAAATATGCAGCAGGCCATCTGCACGGAGGTGGCAAGCTGTCCTTGTGGAAGTAGAAGCTGTAGTGGCTGCTATTGTGGACCACTCCCATGGAAGTGGTCCAGGGCCTCCCTGTCCCTGTGGCAGAGCTCCTCCTGCCTCCTTTGTAGGTCGGGGGGTGGGACGTGCCAGGCCTCTTCCTTGCCTTGGGCCTCCCTGTCTCAGCATCAGCACCTTCCTCCCTCCTGCACAGCCAGAAGATGGTGGGTTGGGGCTGAACCGGGGTGCTTCACTGCCTTGGGCTTCCCTGTTGCAGTGTTGGCAGTCTTCCTGCCTCCTGCCACAGTGTTGTTGGGTTTTTGTTCTTTTTTTAATCTTTAGTATTTCTTTTTTAGGGTTTCCATTTCTCTGCATACGTTGCCTGTCTGTTCTTGCATGCCATCTACTTTATCCACTAAAGCTCCTAGCATATTAATCATTGTTGTTTTAAATTCTCAGTCTGATAATTCCAACATCCTTGCCATATCTGATTCTGCTGCTCTTTCTGTCTTTTGAAGTTGTATTTTTTGCTTTTTAGAATGCCTGGTTGAGCTTCTGGAGCTAAAATGCACAAAAGCTTCGGGGCCCTCCTAAGCCTGGGTCCCACTGGAATTTTTAACTCTCAGACTTGTCCACACTGAGCCTCCAGGGATTCGTCAATTCTGGTTCAGGTTTTCCTACCCCAGCACTGGTTCCCTTAGTGGCTTCCATTTAAAAGTTTCATTCTGGTAAATTGTGACTCCCTCTGTTCACCCGTCTGTCTCTCCAGTCTTGTGGGCAGCCATTTTCCCTGTGTCCTCACCTTCCATAGATCCATGAAGAGTTGCCAATTTTTCAGTACGTTCAACTTTTTCCTTGTTATTAGGAGGAAGTATCTTCCAAGCTCCTTGTATGTAGAACTGGACACCAGAAGTCTATTTGGTTATTTTTTGAATCAGTATACTTATT
>NW_007780854.1:0-655 GCF_000696425.1 Galeopterus variegatus
GGTTTGGGGGGGGGGGGTGTTCTTTTTTCTTTTTTTTTTCTTTTTCTTTTGTTTCTTTTTCTCATTTTTTTTCCCTTTTTTAATAAAAAAACTTTTTTGCTGGGATGTCCAAAGTCCATCTGGTAATGGTGACAGTGACCCAGGGGTCCCACATTGTAAGGTGGTGGAAGCAGAGAGAGCAGAGAAAGAGAGAGAGAGACAGACCGTCCTCTTCTTTTAAAGCCCTCAGAACCACGCCCTTTTAAAAAAATTTTTATTTATTATTTTTTTTATTGTGGCCCATTACCGAAACCTCCCTCCCCTGTGAAGTGTGTTTCTGGCTCCAGCTTCCTAGCACAGACAGATGAGAAGATGGAAAGTCCAAATTAGCTTAGTCCAACCTCTGACTGCCATCAGCTGTCACTACAGAGTAACTTTACCTCCTGTGGATTGGACGTCCCCCAAGATCCTTGTGCCCTAATAATTCTGTGACTCTAATGAGTGTTATGAATAGCAACAGAGGCTCTTGTTCTCCAGTCACTTGTTCAACAAGTATTGCTCAAGCACCTACTATGTGCTGGGTGCTTGCGGGGAGGAGAGATCAGAGGAGGCTGCGTGGAGGAAGGGGCATTTGAGTTTGCCCCTTGCAGACAGGCTACGGTTTTGATGGGCAGAG
>NW_007780854.1:2218-3057 GCF_000696425.1 Galeopterus variegatus
CCTTCTGGAATATGAAAGGGAAAAAAAGGAGTGACAGTCTGCTTTGTGCCAAGGGAACAAGCGAGCAGAGAAAGATCTAATGGTGCTGTCCACATAGGTCGTATTGAGAATTCAAAATGCTACTTGAAAGTATATTATTTTCGGGCCGGCCCAGTGGCGCACTGGAGAGTGCGCCACTTGGGAGCATGGCGGTACTCCTGCCGAGGGTTCGGATCCCATGTGGAGACCGGTTCCCGCTCACTGGCTGAGCGCGGTGCGGGCGCAACACCCAGGGTTGTGATCCCGTTATCGGTCAGGACAAAAAGGAAAAAAAATAAATAAATTAATTAAAAAAATAAATAAAAAAAAGAAAGTATATTATTTTCAAAAATGCTTTGGCCAATGGTACCAGCCAGTCCCCCTCCCCTCAAAAAATGCTACTTGAAGTTTATTATTTTCAAAAATGCTTTTGCCAATGAATGTTGGACTTTGAAGGAAAGGAATCTAAAACTATTAGAGCTAGATTAAAAGACACTAAAAAGACATGATAATCGAATATAATTATGTGTCTGGATCTTCCACTAGAGAGAAAAAATGCTATAAAGAGCATTACTGGTTACTAGACTCTTATCAAAACCACAACTTCACACCCATTCGGATGTCTAGAACCAAAGACAGATAATAACAAGTGTTGACAAGGTTGTGGAGAAATAGGAACCCATACACATTGCTGGTGGGAATGTGAAATGGTGCAGCTGCTTTGGAAAACAGTCTGGCAGTTCCTCAAAGAGTGAAACATGACATCATCACATGACCCAGTAATTTCACTCCTACGTACGAGAACATGTCCAGACAAAAAC
>NW_007780855.1:0-671 GCF_000696425.1 Galeopterus variegatus
ATTACATGATACTTTAATCACTTTCCTCAAAAATCAGTGCCAAGATCTCAATTGTGAAAGACAACTTAAAAAAATATATAAGTTCTTATAAATGTTAATGTTTTTGTATGATCCTTGCATTAAACTGTGAGCTTTATGCATCTGTAATTATACAATGTCTGAACTTTTCATAAATTTTGAAATAGAAGTCCTAATCATGTCTGATAAATAACTATCTCACTTCTTCTAATGTCTTTTTACAGAAGAGACCGAAAACTAAATTTTAGGTCATGTAATGGAGAATAACTTGTTTGTTTTTTTCCTCCAATCCCAAATAAAGTGGGGACATGGGTTAGGAGAACTGCAGCACTGTGACAGAGTTCATTCTCCTTGGATTATCTGATGACCCTGAGCTGAGAGTCTTCCTCTTCCTGCTGTTCCTTCTCATCTACGGAGTCACAGTTTTGGCCAACCTGGGTATAGTTGCACTGATTCGAGTCAGCTCTCGACTTCACACCCCCATGTACATTTTCCTCAGCCACTTGTCCTTTGTGGATTTCTGCTACTCCTCTACCATTGTGCCAAAGATGCTGGCTAATATGTTAAAGAAGGACAAAGCCATCTCCTTCCTGGGGTGCATGGTGCAATTCTACTTGTTTTGCACATATGCGATCACTGAGTCCTTTCTACTT
>NW_007780855.1:2113-3057 GCF_000696425.1 Galeopterus variegatus
GGTGAGCTCTGCAGAGGGAAGGTGCAAAGCTTTTTCCACTTGTGCCTCCCACCTCACAGCCATTGTTGTCTTCCATGGAACAATTATTTCCACTTATTGCCGACCCAGTTCAGGCAATAGTGGGGATGTTGACAAAGTGGCCACAGTGCTCTACACTGTAGTGATTCCCATGCTGAACCCTCTGATCTATAGCCTGAGAAACAAGGACGTGAAAGAAGCTCTCAGAAAAGTGGTCAGATCCAAATTATATTCTTAGAGAAGATGTTATTAGCAAGACTCAGAATTCTGAAGTGGAAGTGGGGCAGGTGGGAGTGGGGATTACTAGGCAAGTTGCAGTATTTGAATGGACAGAATAGACGGAGACAGGTAGTCATGAGCAACTTTTTTTGATTCACTTATCTTTCTGTGTCTTAAGTTTACAAGAGTAGGACTGAAGATATTTCAAAACGTTCAGCCCGCTTCTTTGTTTGTCTTCAATCTGCAATGTATTAAATGGATATGGGTAGTGGCACTGTTTAGACAGGATCTTTAGTCTGCTATAGAATCTTCACAAGTCTAATGAAGAGTTCATATGGTCACACTTTATTTCAGTGTTCCTTATGGAATCTACTACTTCTTTCCAAATAAAATTTATGTTACTTTATAATGAAGATAACACCATTACAAACTGTGTGTAGAGAAGGGGAAATCCATATATGTTTATGTTTTTCATTTTTTTTTGTCCTATGTTTATTATTTATCTTTTTTTTTTTTTTTTCGTGACCAGTAAGGGAATCACAACCCTTGGCTTGGTGTCACCCGCACCGTGCTCAACCAGTGAGCGCACTGGCCATTCCTATATAGGATCCGAACCCATGGTGGGAGCGTCACTGTGCTCCCAGCACTGCACTCTCCCGAGTGTGCCATGGGGCCGGCCCATTATTTATCATTTTTTAAATTTGTTG
>NW_007780856.1:0-265 GCF_000696425.1 Galeopterus variegatus
CTATTTTATCTGATATAAGAATAGCTATTCCAGCTCATTTTTCATTTTTACTTGCATGATACATCTTTTTCCATCTTTTCACTCCTAGTCTGTGTGTGTCTTTAGGGGTCAAGTGAGTCTCTTGGAGACAGCATATTGTTGGGTCCATCTTTTTAATCCAATCAGTCAGTCTGTGTCTTATGAATGGGGAATTTAGTTCCTTTTCATTCAGAGTTATTACTGAAGGGTGTTGATTTACTCCTAGCATTATACTGTTTTTTGTTTA
>NW_007780856.1:1801-3057 GCF_000696425.1 Galeopterus variegatus
CTCGGGAGCGCCGCCGCGCTCCCAAGCGGCGCACTGTAGCAGTGCGCCACTGGGCCGGCCCTCGTTGAGTGTGTTTTCAATGCCATTTCCTTTTTCCTCCACTGCTGGAATATCCATGATTTGGATATTTGAGTGCTTACAGTTGTCAGTTGTCTCTCTCAAATTTTCTTCAATTTTTTTGATTCTTTTTTCTTTTTTCTGGTCTGCCTGTGATAATTCAAACAGCCTGTCTTCAAGGTCAGAAATTCTCTTTTCTGATTGTTCAAGTCTGCTGGTTAATCTCTCTGTTGCATTTTTTTTGGGGGGGGCGGGGGTACTGGTAAGGGGATAGCAACCCTTGGCTTGGCATTGCCCGCACCATGCTCAGCCAGTGAGTGCACTGGCCATCCCTATATAGGATCCGAACCTGCGGCCTCAGCGCTCCCAGCACCACTGCACTTCCAGCGCCACACTCTCCTGAGTGAGCCATGGGTTTGGCCCTCTCTGTTGCATTTTTTATTCCATTGAATGAATCCTTCATCTCCACAAGCTCAACTACATTCTTTTTCAAGGCCTTGATTTCTTTGTACATTTATTCTTTCAGATCTTTTATGTTTTTTCTCATTTCATTGTGTTCTTTCACTCAGTTTTCTTGTATCTCATTTGGTTTCCTTAGAATAGTTACACTAAATTCCTTGTCTTTCATTTCAAAGACTTCCTGTTCTATAAGATCTAGCACTTGAAAGTTATTAATTTCCTTTGGTGGTGATGTACTTTCTTGATTTTTTATATTTCTGGTTTCTTTCCTTTGGTGTTTTGTCATTGTGGCCAGAGGTATCCCTGTTCACTCGTTTCACCCTGATGTCTGGCTTGGATCCTAAAGGGTCTGCTGCTTCTGGACAGCAGAAACTAGCCTGGACCAGAAGTCCCACCCCACTTGCCTTCACTGGCTGGTCTTGTGGGGTGGGAATCCAGAGCCTCTCAAGTCACTGATGGAGACAGAGGGCCTGTGCCAGAAATCCCTCCCCACCTGCCTTCACTGTCTTGTCAGGCTTGGGGCTTGTGAGCCCACGCATCTCAGGTCACTCATGGAGACAGGACAGCCTGGGCCAAAATTCTCACCCCGTCAGCCTTCACCAGCTTGTCTGGCTCGGGGCTTGGGAACCCCTGCCTCTCAGGTCACTCATGGAGATGGATGGCCTATGCTGGAAGCCCCGCCCTGCCTGCATTCACCAGCTTGTCTGACTCAGGGCTTAGGATCCCAGAGCCTCTCAGGC
>NW_007780857.1:0-620 GCF_000696425.1 Galeopterus variegatus
GGGAGCACCGCCGCACTCCCAAGCGGCGCACTGTAGCAGTGCGCCACCGGGCCGGCCCCAAGATACATCTCTTTTGATTTGATGTTGATGAGAATTAAATCCTCTACATACAATTTTACATGTCTGATGACTGGGAGAATTTCACAGACTAGCTTTGGATCCTTCTAATCCTGGCCCCTTCCTCACTGTCCACACCTTAGAACATCTTAGGACACATTCCCACTCTTGTAGAGTAAAACAACCTTTGGCTTTGCCCCTTTGTGTCACAACATGGGGTTGGTAGGCACAATGGATGTTTGGGGCATTTTTTTTCCTACACAAGGAGGGTAGTAACCACAAACCAGGTAAATATACCCACCAAATCCAAATTGAATAAATACTTTGTTTAACTTCCCTTAGCCCAGGGTTTCTCAATTGTGGCACTATTAACGTTTTGGACTGGGTAATTCTTTGTTGTGGGCCTCATCCTCTGCAGTGTAAGATGTTTAGCAATATTTCTGGCCTCTGTTCCGTAGATGCTAATACCATATTCCTGGTGATAACAACCAAAAAGGTCTATAGACATTGCCAAATATTCCTGAGAGGCAAAATCTTTCCCATTGAGAACCACTGTCTTGGAC
>NW_007780857.1:2424-3057 GCF_000696425.1 Galeopterus variegatus
TGTTGCCTCAACTCTACCTAGTGAAATTTATCCAAAATGATCTCCTTCTACTCTTTGGATATTTCCAACCTTCCTATTCCTTTGATCTTTTTCTTATGAGCAAGCATTGGACTTTTATATTGAACTCTTAAATATAAAAGAAAAAGAAAAAATATAAATTGACTTACAAGCATAGACTTCCTTCTTGCTCTCCTTGGGAGAAAAAAAAGGCTTATTCTGATAACTGCTCATAGCACTAATGTAGAACAGTGCTAACCCAGCTGAAAATGTCCTCCTATGAAGGGGAATGTTACCCATTTTCATTTTTTTACCATTCCTTATTCCTGAAAAATAACCCCCTCCACATCTCAAACATCAGACATGCTAGACTGTCTCTCATAATTTAACTCACCAAGTCCTAAATATTTCCCTAAATTCATATATAATTGGTTCATTTGGTAAAAATTTATTAAGTGTATACTTTGCACTAGGCCCCAAGAATATAACTGTGAACAAACTGACAAATTTCCTTGCCCTCAGGGGCTTTATAGTATAGTTGACTGATGTTGTATTTATTAAGATGAACTTATAAGCCTATTTTACCGTAATTTTAAGTCTTTTTGAATGAGAGGTATTCAAAAAATCCATGGGAAG
>NW_007780858.1:0-688 GCF_000696425.1 Galeopterus variegatus
TTGGTGATACTTTTATAGATACAAGACCAAAAGTATAATCCATGAAAGGAAGAGAAAAAAAATTAGAAACAGATAAATTAGACTTTATTAAAATAATAAATTTCTCTTCTGTGAAAGACGCTATTAAGAGAATTAAAACACAAAGCATAGACTGGGAGAAAATATTTGCAAAAAGAAATGTCTGCTAAATAACTTGTGTCTAAAATAGAAAGAACTCTTGACTTGTTTGTAATAAATATACAAACAAGTCAATTAAAAATGGGCAAAATATCTGAACAGTCAGCTCACCAAAGAAGATATTCAGGTTGCAAAGAAGAATATGAAAAGATTCACAGCATCATTTTTCATTAGAAAATTCAAATCAAAACATCAGTGAAATGCCTCTGCCATCCTAGTACTGTGAAGAAAATCCCCAAATCTGACACTTTAAATCGCTAGCAAGGATGTGGAGCTATTGTGACTCTCATTGCTGATGAATGTGCAAAGTGGTACAGCCACTTTGGAAGAAATTTTGGCAGTTTCTTACAAAGCTAAACGTAGTCTTACCTCATAAACCAGCAATCATACTCTTTGGAATGTACCCAATTGATATTAAAACACATGTCCACACAAAAACTTGTTCACAAATTTTTATGGCAGCGTTATTCATAACAGCCCAAAACTGGAAGCAAAGAAGATGCCATTCAAT
>NW_007780858.1:2477-3056 GCF_000696425.1 Galeopterus variegatus
AGAGCTTCCAATGGCCAAAGCTATATAAATTCAAACAATGAAAAATATAAAACATTCTTGGATTATGACACATAATATAAAATAAATATTCATGAGTCCATACTGTTATAAATAAGTGATTTAATACATAAATAAATGAAGAAAAATAGGCAAATTTCTCATACAGAATTCCATATAGTTTAAGTAGATAAATAAAACTTTGTCCTCCAGGAGAAGGAACATAACCTTCCACCCTGTGATTTCCTTCTAAAGAGTACAGTGTGTAAATGGGGATGGCTGGGGTGGTAGGGGGGTGGGAAGAGTAACCCTCTAATGGATAAATTTGACAAACACTCCCTCAGCCAGGTGATCAAGGTTAACATCATGGGACAGTGTTTGATATGATGTGATGAAAATAGCACTCTGTTGGCTTCCTTCCCAGAGCCCAAAACCTTAGTCTAATTATGAGAAAACATCAAATTAAATTCAAGAGAGGGGCATCATACAAAATATCCAACATTAATCTTCAAAATTATTAATGCCATTAAGAACAAGGGGTGTCTGAGAAACTGTTATGGCCAAGAGGAGCCTAAGGAGACA
>NW_007780859.1:0-597 GCF_000696425.1 Galeopterus variegatus
ATGACACATCATACCAAAACCTGTGGGATACTGCAAAAGCTGTTTTAAGGGGGTTATTTATTGCACTAAATGCTTACTTCAGAAGAATGGAAAGATGGCAAATAAATAACCTAACACTTCACCTTAAAGATCTAGAAAAAGAAGAACAATCCAAACCTAAAGTTAGTAGACAGAGGAAATAATTAACATCAGAGCAGAACTAAATGAAATAAAAACACAAAAAGCAATACAAAAGATCAATAAAACAAAAAGCTGGTTCTTTGAAAATATTAATAAAATTGACAAACCTTTAGCAAGACTAACTAAGAAAAGAAGAGAGAAGACACAAATAACAAAAATTAGAAGCAAAAAAGATATTACAACTGATACCTCAGAAATACAAGGAATCATCAAAGACTACTATAAACATCTATATGCCAACAGATTTGAAAATCTGGAGGAAAGGGCTAAATTTCTGGATGCATACAAATTACCAAAAATGAGCCAAGAAGATATAGAAAATCTGAACAAACCAATAACAATAAAAGAGATCAAAACTGTTATCAAAAGGCTCCCAACAAAGAAAAGCCCAGGACCAGACAGGTTCACTGCAGAGTT
>NW_007780859.1:2518-3056 GCF_000696425.1 Galeopterus variegatus
AGAGAAAATTATATTAAGTGAAACAAGTCAGGCACAGAAAGAGAAACACCACATGTTCTTACTTATTTGTGGGAGCTAAAAATTAATAAATAAATAAACATACTAACAAATAAAGGGTGGGGAAAGACGACAGAATAACCACAAAATTTCCTTGAACCATTTAAGCCAAGTGCACAGATACGATGGGGCGTGGGAGGGTGGAGGGGGTGGAGAAGAACAGGTAAAGGGTCATGAAAATCAAGTACAATGTATTTTGAGAAGTAAAATAAAATTAAATTAAATTTTAAAAAATGTGACTTTTGATCCCTAGGCATATACAAAAATCAATTACAGGTATATTTTGGAAATAATATAACAATTCAAGAAAAAAGAAACTTTTAAAACATAATGTAGAAGAATATCCTCTTGATCTCACAGTAATCAAAATTTCTTATATTAATAAATTAGACTACATTAAAATTAAGAACTTCTATTCCTTAAGATAGATAAAGTGAATGAAAAGGGAAGCCACAGAATTTCCATTCCAGAAGTTAACCTC
>NW_007780860.1:0-584 GCF_000696425.1 Galeopterus variegatus
CAACATTTATTTCTCTATCCATTGCTATGCTATCCTAGACACATCTACTTTATGATTTTTTTCTGCACATTTCCCCAAAACTCTCACTTTCTCTAAAAAAGAAAAAAAAAATGTAACAGTTGTCTGTGTGCCCAAAAGAAAGGCTTTTTCTCTCATGCCAGAGTTATTTTCCTAAAAATCATACTTTAGGCCTTTACTAAACTGTTTTTTGAATTTAACATGATTTTCATTCCCAGTCCTGCTGAAGTCTTATTTTTGTTTCAAAACCTATGTCAAAACTTCATTCTTTCCAGGACGGTTCCATAGTGTTCCTCACCCTCCGACTCCCAGTGGAATTAATCCCCATATTTTTAGAACTAACTATGTCTCTCTATACATCTTCTGTAATAATCATTTATACATGTGATTGATTCCCCTAAGAACTTTTTTCTCATCTTTGTATTTCTCCCCAGCTCCTTCCACAGTCAACTGAAATCAATGTCTGTCATGCTCTAAATTTTTAACTTCTAACGTGACTGTGTCCGGACACAGATCCTTTAAAGGGGTAAAAAGAGTTATATGAGATCTTAAGGGTGGAGTTATTA
>NW_007780861.1:0-1154 GCF_000696425.1 Galeopterus variegatus
AAGACTCTACTCCACCAAGAAATGAGGTTGAAAGGTCAACATGACTTTACCAAGGTCGTGGGAAGGGGCAGGGAATGCACAGGGGGGATGGAGTATAAGAACAAACACTACTGGCCTCAGGCAGGCCTGGGGCGGTGGGCTGCAACTGACCCAGACAGGTCAAGGGGGGTGGATCAGATCAGGGAAAGCTTCTCAGAGAAGGTGAAGCCAAGGCAATCTCAGAGGATGAGAACATGTTGGCTCAGGGAAGGCTGGGGAGGCATGCCAGGCAGAGGAAGAGCAAGGACAAAGACGCAGAGGAATGGGAAGGGACTCCCAGGAAGGGTGTGGTGTGGCAGGAGCAAGGGGAGGAACCTCCTGTGGGACTAACAGCTGGATCCCTGAGAGCTCCTGGGAATTGTGGTGACTTTGTCCTCCTATAGGAAATGATGACAGGTCCTTGTGGGCTGAAGTCCTGTGGAGGGGTCAGAGGCAGCCAGGAGCAGCCACATGCACCTGCTGCCTTGCTCAAGGATAGCTAGCACCTCATTAGTGAGTTCCTAGGAATGCCACTCAGTTCCCTCCAACTAGGCCACCACTAGGTGATGCAGATGTGCAGACTTTTACAGATTTGTGGACTAAGGCTCAGTGCTATTAAGCAACCAGCCCACATTCACCCCATTACTCCATGACAGAGCCAAGCTAGAAACCAGGTTTGGCTTCAAAGTGTAGTGCTCACTCCCCAGCATCCCCTGCCCTAGGCATAAGCCCTTCCTGAGGCTGCCAGACCCATTTCTGGACAGCAGTAGGGAGCCACCTTCAGACACTCAACACACCATAGGGTTAGGGGCAAGCATGAAAGGTGGTCACATCATTCCTGGGCTCTGTTCAGAACGGGGTCTCCTTGCCTGTCCTCCCAGAGCCCATGTCTGAGCCCTGCTTTGCATTTGTTGCAAATAATCACGTGTGGTTTCCCGGGCTTGTGACTGATCACTCTTTGTCCTCAAGCTCAGCACTGGGTCTGGGTATTCCAAAGGTGCCCAATGCCTGTACTGAATGAGTGGCTCCATATTTGAGACCAGATGAGGTAGGCCTCAAGCTGCCTCAGGGGAATGAAGCCTCTGTCTTGGATGGTAAACAGAGTTTGGATGATCACCTGCCAGAGTAGCTGAAAG
>NW_007780861.1:2058-3056 GCF_000696425.1 Galeopterus variegatus
ATAACTCAAACAAATATGGTGAAAAAGTCATTAAAATAATTAAAACATTACAGCAGAAAATATTCACTTAAAGCAAAAAGGAGAAATAGAGGAAGAAAAAAGACATGAAACATATACAAGTCAAAAAGTAACATGGCAGATGTAAATCCAACCTTATCAATGATCACATTAAATGTGAATTGATTAAATGATCCAATTAAAAAGCAGAGATTGTCAGACTGGGTAAAAAACCAAGATCCAACTATATACTGTTCATTGGATTCTCATTTGAGAACCAAAGACACACATAAGTTGAAAGTAAAAGGATGGAAAAAGATACACTATGCAAATAGCAATCATAAGAAAGCTGGAGTGGCTATAATAATATCAGAAGAAATAGGCTTTAAAACAAACAAAGTCATTAGAGATAAGAGGGATATTTTATAATGATAAAAGGGTTAATCCATTAGGAAGTTATATTTTAAACATATATGCACCTAACAACAGAGTTCCAAAATATGTGAAGCAGAGGCTAACAAACTGAGGGGATATATAGACAATACAACAATAGCTGTAGACTTCAATGTGCCGTTTTCTTTCTTTTTTTTTTTCCTTTTTGTCTTTTTTCGTGACCGGCAACGGATTGCATCCCTCAGTGTCACGCCTGTACGGGACCGCCAACGGGATCCCAACCCTCAGTGTTGCGCCCACACCTCGCTCAGCCAGTGAGCGACCGGTCTGTATGTGGGATCCGAACCGTCGGTGGGAGCGCCACTGCACTCCCAAGCGGTGCACTGCAGCAGTGCGCCACCGGGCTGGCCCCAGTGTGCCATTTTCAATAAAGTGTAGGAAAACTAGCAGAAGATCAATAAGGAAATATAAGACTTGGACAACACTCTACAAAACCAGACCTAACAAACATTTACAACAGCAGAATGTACATTCTTCTCAAGTGCATATGGAACATTTTCCAGGATAAGCAATGTGCTAGGTCATAAAACAAGCATCAATAGGTTTAA
>NW_007780862.1:0-240 GCF_000696425.1 Galeopterus variegatus
TGGTTTAATTTTTAAATACGTTAATATTTTTGTTATAGTAATGAAACAAACTACTTGCTGGAAAACCTTGCAAAAAATGCCTTGATGTGTACCAGTGTCACTTCTGTAAATTATCTATGCAAAGAAAAAAAGGGAAAATAGCTTAAAATTGGCAGGGTTTATATTTGGCAATATTACTACAGACATTATCTTCTTTATCAATTTTTCTTTTTTCCAACTTTCTTACTGTGGATATACAGT
>NW_007780862.1:2127-3056 GCF_000696425.1 Galeopterus variegatus
ATATTTAATTGGATACCCAGAAGCTTAACAGAAGAAAGAGAAAGAGGAAATAATACTTGAAGGGATAATTGCTGAAAATTTTCCATAAGGAAAGGAAAATATCAAGGTTATGATGCTTATGAATGCATGATAGCAAAACTATAGAAACACAATAAATTAATAAGAAAATTACATTAAAAGGAGCAAAATAAATAAATAAAATTACCCCTCAAAATGGTGACTTGACTGACAGTTAACTTCCTATCAGCAAAAATGAAAAACATGATAGTGAGAAGATCTCTTCAGTGAGTTAAAGAAAGATAATTTCTTGCTTTGAAGTCTACACTGAGTAAAAGTATCATTCAAGAACTAAGCTGTGCTATCTCTCATAGAATGTAACAAAAGGAGAATTTGTTTAAAAAATATGCACATTAACATAGATTTGTAAGTATATATAGCCCTAGAGTTTCTGACACAGGTTTTTATGGAATTTATGCAACAAAGAAACTAATACACCATATTATTCCAAGTATCTATTAATTGCCTCACTGAAAATGTATGTTCAACATGAGCTGTAATTTAGAAAATTAAGATACAATTGTAAATGACAAGGGCACAATATCAGGTCTGTATGTACAATGATGCTGAGTATGTATTTACAAAAACAATCAGATGTCCAAAAATTGGATTGCTAAGAAAAACTGAAGAAGTGCTACTCTCTAATCGTCCTGTGTTGGTTTATTGAGACAGGATTGTAATATTTTCTCTATGATTTTGGAAGATTTACTTAAAAAAATACATAATTAATAAAATTGTGGGTTGATTGTTATTGTTATTTTTCTATGACAAAATGATCAATATGTGCAACCTTCCCATATAAACACACCATTTAAAATTAATTATATTCTAAATTAGGAAGAAGGCACTTTCTTCCAATTGTCTTGTTTGTA
>NW_007780863.1:0-352 GCF_000696425.1 Galeopterus variegatus
CTGAGGGTAACTGAAGCCTGCTCTCATCTCCTCCTGCCACAGTTTTCATGCAGCATTGCCATAGACATGGTAGAAAAGAGAGCTCCTTCCAAGACTAACAGTAAACCACCCCTGGATAGCCTTTCATAATGTGTTTCTGCACAGCAGCAGCAGTAGAGACATTTCTGAGATTAACTGTGATCCTAACTTGTTTGTCCTTGTGGGAGTGTCAATTAGTAAAGACCAGTAACATTGGGCAACACTGAAGTACCTACTATTTGCTAGGGCAGAGCAGTGGTTGTGCTAATCACGCCATTGGTTTGCTCAAGAATGCTTCTAGAAGTTTTCTTGGGCTGCACTTCATCCCCAAAGA
>NW_007780863.1:1425-3056 GCF_000696425.1 Galeopterus variegatus
AAAGGAAATTCTTAGCTACCGAGGGGGTCTAGTGCATCTTAAAGGAAATTCTTAGCTACCGTCTCCTCTCCCCTCTTGGATAGAGGAGAGAGTTGGCAAAAGTATTTCAACACGAAGGCATAGAGCACAACATTTGTCATCAATGTGATAGGGTTCCCCGCCACCCCAAACTCTGAAAATCACAAAGATGTCCTCAGACAACAGAAGACCACTCCAACAAAGGGTGAGTGCTCACTTGCCTGAAAGTCAAGCCTGGTAGACTCTCCACTTCTTTTGTTAGCTCATTCCTACCTTTAAGTAATGCCATGAAAATTTTGTACCTACAGAGTCACACCTATTCCCAAAATGTTATTTCATACTACTTTACTTCTACAGAACAAATATTTGAAAAAATCTAATAAGAATGCACAACACACTCAATTTCTATTTCCATTTCAAACATATTTGACTTGCTCAGAACCCATCTCAAAAATGGTGTTTTGGCCCAAATGCAGATGTCTTCCCATATACTTAATCTAGGAAAAATTTTGTCTATCAAAAAAATAAAATCACTGATTTCCAGAGCTCTAAGATCTTTTTGAATGCCAGGAAGAACTTCAATGGATTAATGGTCACTGAAGTACCTAGATCCTGATTCTTAAAATATGCATAGGATTTGGAATATGGAGCTTGATTTGAACACGATTTGAAGATTAGTCAAATCTTAACCATGGTCCAGCAAATGGCTGACTGTAGAAAGGCACAGCTAAGTCACAATGTCTAATCTGGATGATAAAGACATCTAGATATTGGGATCTGAAATGGAACTCCACCACCCCAACCCAAAACAAAAGCTCTGTGTTCTTTGAAAGCTAGATAATTTCTTTGTTGAGGTACAAAGAGGGTTCCCAAGAAATTCCAGTTGTTAGAAGCTGTCATGACATTTCCCTTTCCTTCCTAAATCTTAACTCTGGTCTTTAATATATTTGGCTCTGAAACATAACAAGGGGAAATCAGAAGGGAAAAAGAGGTACTTACCAGGAAACTTTTTCATCATAAATGAACTGCGAAAAAATAAAAAGGACAGATTAGACACACACACACATGCATACTTGTCCTGTGCTTTAAGATGGCACACTGTCCACCCTTGTTGCTAGTAAGGACATAAGAAGGGCGGGATTGCCCAGCACATAAAACACCTGTGGGTAAACTTCCCTCTGTGCTGGCCAGTGTTAGTGGGAGGAGGTACTGTGAGCAGACTGGGGTGGGCATGTGTGGAGGGGAAAAGCATCAGGTAATCCCATTTTTCCTGCAATTTCTGGCC
Organism: Galeopterus variegatus; assembly: GCF_000696425.1. Taxonomy (NCBI): domain Eukaryota; kingdom Metazoa; phylum Chordata; class Mammalia; order Dermoptera; family Cynocephalidae; genus Galeopterus; species Galeopterus variegatus. The sequence continues at coordinate 2,729 of NW_007780863.1, forward strand.
AACCGTGCAAGGACAGGGAAGTGCAAGTAACCTGCTTTGTAAAGCAAGATACACCATAGAATTGAAGTCTGGAAGGGGATGTAGGAGGTTGGCAGGTAAATACCAAGTATCAGTCCTTTATGTGCCACATGTAAGATTTCTGCACATCTCCGTGCAATGTGTAGCTCCTTCACAATTTTTATGCAAGCACTTACTTCTGTGTACTCAATACTTTCAATAGACTTATTTTGTTTGTTTGTTTCCCTAAAATAATTTATTCTCAAAGGAAACTTTACATTACAACCAGAAGTGGGGAATCAGCACTGTTTGCCATCATATATAGAAGGTA
>NW_007780864.1:0-311 GCF_000696425.1 Galeopterus variegatus
AAAAAGGTACCTCCAGGGAGACAGAGGACTCAAGCATTTGCTTACCTGAAACAGATGCCTCCGGGACATTAAACTAAAACTTTTGGTGAATTACTGTAGGACAAGTGTGAAGTAGCATCCACATGAGAAGCTCCTGGAGGCATCCATACTTAAGCACTTTTTCTTCCAGGAAGCCCACCGAGGTCGCATAAGGCAGATCAGGGTGAGTCTGGAAAAGGTCTTGAAGCTCTGTCAGAGGGAGGGGAAGAGTAGACATCGTGAAATCCACTAAAATGCTTCTCCCTCAGAGTTAATCTCCAGGGAAGACATTG
>NW_007780864.1:2030-3056 GCF_000696425.1 Galeopterus variegatus
AGTGCTTAAAGCCTGGTCTACAAACCCATGGGAGACATTCTGGGAGTAGCAAAAATGCTTTTAGAGAATTTTTTTGTTTTTTGGGGGAAATCTGATTACATTTTATAAAAATATATTATTTATGTTAACATGTAATGGTATGTCACTTGTATTAGTTAAAATAAATTAATAAACAAATATTAAAAAAAGAATTGTGAGGCAATGTCAGATGGTGTAATATATGCATGATTGAGATACCAAAAGGAGAAGAGAGAACAGAACAGAAAAACTATCTGAAGAAATAATGGCCAAAAAATTTCCAAAATCAGTGAGACAACAATGAATCAGAAAACTCAGAGAACAGCAAGTAGGATACCAAACACACACAAACATGCATGTGCCCATGCACACAAACTCAGAGTCATATAATATTCAACCTGCAGAAAACTAAAAGACACAGAAAAAGTCTTGAGGGCAACTAGAAGGAGGGAAGAAAACTTCTTACTTACAGAGGAACAAGGTTAAGAATTACAAAAACAAAAGTGTGATCTAAGGTGAAAGTGGATGGGTGGCTTGGCCCCAAACATTTGAGGTGCCAAAAATAATTACAACTTTGGCACCCTTTTAAAGCAAGAACGGGGAACACCTCATAGCCTTTATTGCTGTAAGAAATGATTGATATATTGAATTGAGCCGCAGGTCTCAGGCACTGGACTGCAAATGTAGGGGTTCCGGATCCATCGCTCTGCAAGGCCAAAGTCTTTATTTACTTTTCAGTGCTTTGATTGACACTTACCTGTTCTGGCATTATCTCTCTGTTTTATTCTTCAATTGTAATATTGTTCCTGAACAATGGGAACTGTCACATATTTCCTAAGTGAAAGTCTAAAGGGGACTCATACTGTAGTACAGAGAGTTTTTTGTGTGCTATTACATGAGTTGGGAAGGTCTTCAGAAATTCACTAATAATGGAATGCAGCCTCCCTTCTGAGAGTAGACAGGATAGAGTTGTGGTGGAATGTGCTGTGAACAAGCGGATAGGACCCA
>NW_007780865.1:0-1088 GCF_000696425.1 Galeopterus variegatus
GGGTCAGAGAAGGTAAAGTGTTCATAAGTTAATAAGATTTTATCCACCCCTATCTTTTTTTATATTAGTTAATCAGTCAATTTTTTATTAACATATTCATTATTACAAATTGTAATTATTCTTTATGTCCCTTACCCAGCCAATCGCTATCTTGGAGGGGAGTGGTAATCATTGGCTACAGTCTTTGTTTATTAAATCTTATACCAGGACATGTGTAAATGTCTGTGTATGCACGGGTGTGTGTGTTTGTCCTTGAAAACTATGTCGCTTCCCCAAAATAAACTCCCTAAAGTCAGGGGTGATATATCGCTCACCATAGATATGGGTGCCCAGCAATATTTGTGAAATGATTCATTTCCCTCCTGATTCCCCACGAAGTAATAATCCTTCCCACATCTAACTAGACTGTTATGGATATTGCTTCTTCAATCTCCTTTATATTTAGTGTCTCTATTACTCAGTTTCTCAATCTGTAAACTGGGATAATAATACAACATTAAAAAGATAAGCAGATGAAAATACACAGTATAAAACGAAGTACCAAACAGATATATGTCATTATTAAAAGGACAGAACACAATGTTTAAAAGCAAGAAAAAAATGAAGGAAATTTAATGAAAGTGTGATGAGGAACTGAAAATTTTACTTTTGCAATCCTTTTTCTATATCTCCTAGCATTTGGGTGCAAATTTTGAGATTTTTATCTCACCTAGCAATCTTGAATAAGAAATTTTATAATTGATAATACATGAGACTATTGCCTAAGTGAAATATGATGTCATATAGTCAAGAAACTGCAGAGAAATTAAGCTAAATTATAAAATAAAAAAAAGTCAAAGAAGCAGTTTTGAGTGCCTACAATATACCACTGTCTGCCAGATGTTTCACATAGGTCAACTCTTTAAACCTTCACAAAAATCTATTATGTTGATAGTGAACTCATTTTGTAAATGAGTACCCTGAAGTTGAAAAGGTTGTAAAAGATCACTCAATTAACAAGTGGTGGAGCTGGGATTTGAATTTATATTGGGTAATTATAACTAAATTCTCACTATAGTCAACCTGTTGTTTCAAGTTTACTGTGTTGA
>NW_007780865.1:2743-3056 GCF_000696425.1 Galeopterus variegatus
GATGACCCTTTATGATGGATCATTCCCATCAGTAGAACACATTTTCAATATTTTTTATTAAGAAGAAGACACCGAGACCTCACACATGCCTCTGAGCACCACTATGTCTCGTCTCTCCTGAGTGGCACAACTCCTCGAGTGCACTGTCTACCGCCTCACCTTTCACTTCATCTCATCCATTCCTGTCTAGCTGGAAGTACCCTTGTCACAGAATCAGTGATAGTTCTCAGTCCTTATTTACTCAACCTGACGAAGGAATTTGTCCCTGTATTAGTCCATTCATTTCTGTTGCTTATAACAAAATACTTGAAAC
>NW_007780866.1:0-492 GCF_000696425.1 Galeopterus variegatus
TTTTTTTTTTAACAAAATGATGTATTTATTAGCAATTGGATTTGATTTTAGCATATTGGGTATTTTTAGTCTTGCAATTGATCTATTCTTTTTAAAGCTCACATTGCCAAAAATGAGGCTTCTCAGTAGCAAACAGACATAAAATTATGGCATATAATATTATTCTTATTTCTGGAAGCTCTGGATAGTTCTATATCTGTTGTACTTTTTTTTTTGCCATACTTAGTGTGTTTTTTCTTTATTATAGTTTCACTGCATTTTTAATTATACCTGTTATATATAAATCCATTCTCGTTATAAAAACAATACAAAGGTATACACGTTAATGAGGGAAATTTCCATTTACCATTCAATCCAATTTCCTTTCAAAATACTAACTTGTTATTACTTAAGCATGTCGCATTCAAACTTTTGATTTTTAAAGTCATTTGTTGGTCTTTGCTTTTTAAATTTTTAAGTATTAAAAATGTAAAGTTTAAGAATTTTTTTTTT
>NW_007780866.1:2675-3056 GCF_000696425.1 Galeopterus variegatus
AAAATTTTCTTGCAACTAAATTTATCTAAGACTCGATTTTTCCATCTTCTAAGATAGCCTAACAGCCTAACCTACTCCAAGTTCAGAATACATACATATATAAAAGAGACTAAAAGAATCTAGAGCAGTTTTAAGTTCACAGTAAAAAAGAGTCAATGGTACAGAGATTTGCCATATACTTCCTGTCCCCAAACATGCACAGTCTTCCCTATTATGAAGGTTTCCTACCCACTAGAATGGTACATTAGTTTGTATTGATGAATCTACTTTGAAACATCATCACCCAAAGTCCATAGTTCACATTAGGGTTTACTGTTCATGTGTACATTTATTTTTGTACATACATTTTTGTGTGTTCACAAGTTTTAAATTCTTTTTTTT
>NW_007780867.1:0-584 GCF_000696425.1 Galeopterus variegatus
GGCTTCAGCTTTTCCAGTACTTAGAAGAATGCATTTGTAATCTTTGTTTTGAGGATGAAATTTTATAGAATAATTTATCTGTAGGTAAGAATCTAAGTTAACAATAAATTCTTAACATGTTGCCTTTTATCAGCCTCATCCTTCTCTGTAACACCTGGCCTGAAAAATAAACAGGTTGATAATAAGCTTTGTAGTATGAATCTGAAATACCAGAATTAGTAGGATTGGTTCAAATACAGAGTCCTTTAATATTTATCATTCAACTCCTTTGAAACTTTCTTTGTTCACAAAATGGAGATAAAATCTGTCTTGCATGGTTGTTGTGGAAATTAGAAGTAGGATATACAAAACTCTTTGTACAACTCTGGCCCATATTTTGCACCTAATATCAGAGAACTATTACTATTCATAATGAAATGGGACTGGTTAGAAGATACATTCTTTAAATAGTCGTCAGAGATTGTAATGTTTAGAACCAGGATTCTTGAAATCTTAGTAAACCCAGTATTTATTTAAAAATCATTTATTGTTAAGGAGGGAAATTACTTATTTCTAATAGAGAAAACAAAACAAACAAAAAAAAA
>NW_007780867.1:2494-3056 GCF_000696425.1 Galeopterus variegatus
CATACATATTATTTTCAATTTCTTAAATTAATTTTTACTACTTAGAATTAGAAAGATTTTGCATAAAAATCTAATTTTCAGCCTCTCTTAAAAAACAACAACAACAATAACAACAACAACAGAGCATTTGGCAATACTGGCCCTATTCCACTGTGGCACTGTCACCCATGACTAGGCTGCAGCTGGGGTGGAGCTGCCCACTTCATGTGGGACACATACTCTCCTGAGCTCAGTGCTCTCCCTGGGCCCACTTCAATCACTTGTGTTACCTGTGTAGCTCCAGGGGGAGAGCATGTGAGTGATGATTAAAATGGATGCTTTCTGTGAGTGGTAGAGGCTGAGCAGCCTGCTGAGACTGGTAAACCCCTGTACGTGTGCACGTATGTGCGTATTTATTTTTACCTCATTCTCATTTAGACCCGAAGTGTCTGAGACACAGAGAATGAGAGTTTGCATGAGTCTCACACTCAGGAATTAAAGTGGAAGAGATCTGAGGGCCCCTAATTTTACTAAATCACACATTGTAGACAAGGGAAAATATTGGAGTATTCATTATTTTGCT
>NW_007780868.1:0-329 GCF_000696425.1 Galeopterus variegatus
AAAAAAAAAAACTTTATGACATATTTAAATAAACTCATGAATAAATATTCCTCTAGGCTCTGTACAGCATCAAGAGTTTGTTCACAGTCCTATCGCACATTTTGCACCCTATCCACATTTCTTCATTTACTCTATATTTTAAAAACAGTCATAGAATAAAGGGGAATATCCTACTGAAGCAACAGGATAAAAACGAACCCAGAAGGAACCTGGGTCTGTTGGAGAATAAGCCTGAAATCAAACAGAAGCGTCTGGAAGTTTAACCTCATGATAAGTGTTTGGTTTTTCTTAATCTCTCTCTCCTTTCTCTTCCTTTCCTTCTCTCAAAA
>NW_007780868.1:2619-3056 GCF_000696425.1 Galeopterus variegatus
AAGGGAGTACACAGTAACAGCAAGAAAATGAACTAGAAGGCTACCTAATGCCAACATGTTACCTTAAAGAAAGAATGCAATTTACATCAATAGTAACAACTTAAGTGACCAACTTAAATCACATACAGTTTATATTTCAGAAGTCAAAAAAAATTTAGTATAACATAATAAAGGCAATTGTGAAATATACAAACCTAAACTTTTGCTTCCTTCAAGAAATGCTACAAAGAGTATAATGTAAATACCCCCCAAAAATAATTTTAAAATAATCAGTGAAAGAGTATAGGCTACGACGGACGACATATAGAGTAACGTTATCTTCCTTGCCACTGATTTGATCGAGATGGAAGAGGATGTTGAAGAAAGGTGGCCATTACCTCCTAAAGTCCTCTTCATGGTCCAAGAAGGTTACAGAAAGCTCTAGGTGCTAACTGATT
>NW_007780869.1:0-3056 GCF_000696425.1 Galeopterus variegatus
AAGTAAGAAGCAAAACGGTATGCTTCATGATTCCATTATAGAAAGTTCAAAACCAGGCAAAGTGAATCTATGACACTAAACATGCATATACTGGTTACCTTAGAGGAGGTGAAGTGGGTGGTGTTTCAGAGTGGCATGAGGGGGTCTTCTGAACTCGTATTTCTATTCTGTTTCCCTACCTGGCTAGAAGTTACAAGAGTGCATTCATTTTTATGACAATTGAGCTAAAATCGTTATGATTGGTGCACTTTTCTGTATAAAGACTTTTTTCATTTTAATTTATTATTTTTTCACTGCACATGTTTACGGGGTACAGCTTGCTGTTTCAATAAATGCATATATTGTGTAATGATCTAATTAGAATAGCTAGCTGTCTATTGCCTGAACACTTATCACTTCTTTGTGATTATAACATTCAAGACCACTTTTCTGGCTATCTTGAAATAGACAATACAATATTATTAGCTATGTCACCCCAGGGCGCCAGAAATTATTCTTCCTATCTAACTGTAACTTTGTAACTTTGTACCAGTCTGCCACCCTTTCCCCAGCCTCCTCACTCTCTTCCCTTTCCCTGTGTCTGGTAACCACTATTCTACTCTTTATTTCTCTCTTAATTTATTTTTCTTAGCTGACCCGTGTTAATTTTATTGTATATATTTATGTAGTGAAATATGATATTTGAGTACATCCATACTGTGTGCAATGTTCATATCAAGGTGCTTGGTTTATCTATCACTTCAAATATTGTTACTTCTCTGTGTTAGAAACATTCACATCATCTTGATCAGCTATTCAAAGATACACAGTACTTTGTTGTCAGATGTATTCTCCCTATATAACTATAGAATCCTGGATCTCATTCTTCTTATCTCTCTTCTATTTTGTATTCACTCACCACACTCTTCCCATCGCCCTTCTCTCCTTCCCTGCACCAGTCTCTAGTAACCACTATTCTACTCTCTTTTTGTATAGGGTCAACTTTATTTAGCGTCCCCATATGAGTGAGAACATGTGGTATTTCTCTTTTTGTGCCTTACTTATTTCACTTACTATAATTTTCTCCAAGCTTATCCATGTTGCTGCAAATGGCAGAATTTCATTATTTTTCATGACTGAGTAGTATCCCATTGTATATATATACCACATTTCCTTTACCTAATCATCCACCAAAGGACATTTACATTGGTTCCAACTAGGCTATTGTGAATAGATCTGCAATAAACATGGGAGTGCAGGTGTCCCTCCAACTTGCTGATTTCCATTCCTTTGGGTATATACCCAGTAGTGGGATTGCTGGATTGTATGGTAGATCTATCTGTAGCTGTCTGAGAAACCTCCATACTGTTTTCCATAATGGCAGCACTAATTTACAGTCCCACCAACAATGTGTAAGTGTTCTCCTTTATCCTAATCCTCACCACCATTTGTTATTTTCTTCTCTGTCTTTTTGATAATAGCCATTCTAACTGGGGTGAGATGATGTCTCATTGTGGTATTAATTTGCATTTCTCTGATGATTAGCAATGTTGAGCATTTTATCTTATGCCTGTTTGCCATTTATATGTCTGTGTCTTCTTTCGACAAATGTCTATTCGGTTCCTTTGCACATTTTTTAGTTGAATTATGTATGGGGGTTTTTGTTGCTGTTGTTGTTTTTTACTATTTAGTTCTTTGTATATTCTTCGTATTAATCCCTTGCCAGATGCATAGTTTGAAAATGTTTTCTCCAATTCTGTAGGTTGTCTTTTTGCTCTGTTGATTGTTTCCTTTGTTGTGCAGAAGCTTTTTAGTTTGATATAATCCCACTTGTCAATTTTTGATTTTATTCCCTGTGCTTCTGAAGTGTTATTCATAAAGTCTTCTGAGACCTATATACCAAAGTGTTTTTTCTGTGTTTTCTTCTAGAAGTTTTATACTTTCAGGTTTTATATTTACGTCATTAATCCATTTTGAGTTGATTTTGGTATAAAGTGAGAGATAGAGATCTAGTTTAATTCTGCATATGGATCTCTAATTTTCCCAGACCATTTATTAAACACACTGTTCTTTTCCCACTGTGTGGTCTTGGCTCCTTTGTCAATGGGCTGTGGGTATGTGGACTTATTTTTGAAGGCTCTATTTTGTTCCATTGGTCTGTGTGTCTGTTTTTGTGCCAGTACCAGGTTGTTTTCATTACTATCTCTTTGTAGTATATTTTGATGCAAGCGAGTGTGGTGCTTCCAGCTTTGTTCACTTTTCTCAGGATTACTTTGGCTATTTAGGATATCTTGTTGTTTCATATATATTTTGTAACTGTTTTATTTTTTATTTCTATGAAGTATGTCATTGGTAGTCTCATGGGGATTGCATTGACTCTGTAGATCACTTTGGGTAATATGGTCATTTTGATGGTATTAATTCTTCCAATCCATGAATGTGAGATGCCTTTACTTTTTAGTGTCTTCCTTAATTTCTTTAATCAATGTTTAATAGCTTTCATTGTGGAGATCTCTCACCTCCTTGGTTAAATTTATTCCTAGGTATTTTATTTTGTTGTTGTTGCTGTTGTAAATTCTAGTTCATTGCTGGCATATAGACATGCTACTGATTTTTGTATGTTGATTTTGTATTCAGCAATTGCACTGAACTTTTTTTAAATCAGGTCAAGTAGTTTTTTAGAAGCTTTTTAGTTTGATATAATCCCATTTGTCAATTTTTGCTTTTATTCCCTGTGCTTCTGAAGTGTTATTCATAAAGTCTTCTGAGACCTATATACCAAAGTGGTTTTTCTGTGTTTTCTTCTAGAAGTTTTATACTTTCAGGTTTTATATTTACGTCATTAATCCATTTTGAGTTGATTTTGGTATAAAGTGAGAGATAGAGATCTAGTTTAATTCTGCATATGGATCTCTAATTTTCCCAGACCATTTATTAAACATACTGTTCTTTTCCCACTGTGTGGTCTTGGCTCCTTTGTCAATGGGCTGTGGGTACGTGGACTTATTTTTGAAGTCTCTATTTTGTTCCATTGGTCTGTGTGTCTGTTTTTGTGCCAGTACCAGGTTGTTTTCATT
>NW_007780870.1:0-458 GCF_000696425.1 Galeopterus variegatus
GAAAATTGAACATCTATATGTAAAAGAATGAAACTAGACCCATACATCTTGCCATATGCCAAAATCAACTCAAAATGGATTAAAGAATTAAGTATGCATCCTGAAACTATAAAACTCCTAAAAGAAAATATAGGTGAGACACTTCAGGGAATAGGACTGGGCACAGACTGTATGAATATCACCCCAAAAGCACAGGCAACACATAGAAAAAAATAAACAAGTAGGATTATGTCAAACTAAAAAGCTTCTACAAAGCAAAAGAAACAATTAACAGAGCAAAAAGACAACCAACAGAGTAAAAGAAAATATTTGCAAAATACTTATCTGACAAAGGATTAATGTCCAGAATATACAAGGAACTTAAACAATGTAACAACAAAAAATTAAGTAACCCAAATAAAAAATGGGCAAAGGAGCTGAATAGGCATTTCTCAAAAGAAGATATATGAATGGCCAAC
>NW_007780870.1:1651-3056 GCF_000696425.1 Galeopterus variegatus
TGGATGAACTTAGAGAAAATTATGTTAAGTGAAATAAGCCAGGCACAGAAAAAGAAATACCGCATGTTTTCACTTATACGTGGAAACTAATAAAAATAAACAAATAAATAGGAAAAAAAGACACAACAATTCCTTGAACTCGTTAAGAGAGGAAAACAGATACGATGTTGATGGAGGTGAGAAAAGGGGGAGAGGGAGGGGAAAAGGGAGGAACTGGCAAAGGGCCATGAAAATCAACCACATTGTATAATGATAAATAAAAAATAAATAAAATTTGCTCAACATTAAAAATAAATAAATAAAAATAAAAACATTGCATTAATATGTTAAAAAAATTTGAATAAAATTATTTTTGTTTTGTAAACAAAGAGAAGATAGTTTTAGAGTTATGATATTAATGTTAATGGACTATTAACATTTAAACACTTAGTCATCCACAAGTTAGCTCTTTAAACTGTACATATAAAATTTATTCACTTTGATATATGTTTGCAAGTGTTACTTCAATAAAAATCTTTAAAGAAAACAAAAAACTCCACATGAGCAAGTTATATATGAACCAAATATACGACTTTAAAAATTCCATTTTATTTCTATAAAGCTCTCCATGGAATATTGAAATTTGTAGATAAATCCTGTCAATGTAGTTTAATCTTCCATTAACACTGAAGGAGTTTTGTAGATGAACTATTGACCAAAAAGTAAAATATTATTATGATTTTACCAGTGATTTTTCCATTGTCATGTTCTTTTAAAATGGCAGATATTTGCATACATACACTAATAAAATGCATTTCTGTAATTATTTTTACATATACATGCTTATGAAATATATACATTGTGCTATATTTTTGCAGTTTATATCAAAAGAAAAATTTATGTCAAAATAACAATTAACTCATTATTCTGGCTACCTTCTTTATAGCAGAATAAACTTGGTTAATAAAAATTTATATACTTCCATTACACAATTCAATATTTCAATAATTGAAAATGAGAGCAGCAACATACATGTATACATATTTTATATGAAATAAGCTAAGAATATCTTAAAACATGTAACAATAACTCAAGAGAAGAAATATTTTGTCAGATAATATCTAACACCTGATATGTGCCTACCGTGCTACTAGACATTTTTTAATACAATATCTTCTTTATTTGTTCCAAACCACACAAGGTAGCAATTATTTCCATTTTACACATACCAAAATTGAAGCCTGGACTTTATGACCAAAGTTATACTGCTTCCGAATTATGTTAGAGCCCAGATCTCATTGGTGCTATTAAATCTTTATAAATGATTTCTAAAGCATGTGTTGAAGATGGAATATGAGGGAAAAGATGATAATTTCTATTCACATTTATTTTGAAAATTCAGCTTGTTTTGTTTTTTGTGTTTTAC
>NW_007780871.1:0-597 GCF_000696425.1 Galeopterus variegatus
CTGGATAAGGAAACTGGTGTACACACACACACACACACACACACACACACACACACACACATACACACACACACACCGTGGAATTCTACTCTGCCATAAAAAAGAATGAAATTTTCCCATTTACAACAACATGGATGAGCCTGGAGAAACTTAGTTGAGTGAAATAAGCAAAGCACAGAGGGATAAATACCACATGTACTCACTCATATGTGGGAGCGAAGAGAGAAAGAATGAAGGAAAGAAAGACCACAGTAGTGAGTTGGACTTGCAGAGGGAGAGAACATTCCTTGGGCTACAAAATGGAGTGGGGTGGAAAGGGGGAGGGAGAGGGAGGTTGGGGATAATTGGGTGGGGGACATGGGGTACAAATGCAATTTGTGGCAATGGGTATGCTGCCAGTATGAATCTGGCCCTTACATCATGGGCATGAGAGGTGACAATCAGCTTTGTATAACATGAATATTCATAACCAATAAAAAAAAAGCATTAGCAGGTAGAAAGCAGCAATAAAAGTCCCCTACTTCAATTTCAAGCAAAATTCTTGGCAACTCTCTTGTGTTAGCACAATCCTTGTGGGGATTCTTTGAGGGATAGTTA
>NW_007780871.1:2412-3056 GCF_000696425.1 Galeopterus variegatus
TTGGGCAGGAAGAGCTTCTGAGAAAGTTTTGGCTAGGCTGATGGGGCACCCCAGAGTAAACACAGCCCATAAGAGGAGTCCTGTAGGCAGAAATGGTCCAGCCCCACCATGCTCAGTCACTGGCTGTGACTAGACTGGAGAAAATGTGGCTTCAGCATGAACAGTGAAGAGGGTCCCAAGGTGTCGCAGTTGGAGACTGTCAGTTAAGTACACTCTCTTGGAAGTTTTTCTGTGGCATCTCCGTGGCTACTACAGGTACCTACTATTTACCAGAATAGGATTTGAGGGCCATGGGCAAAGATTCAAGAATCCTGAAAATTCAGCTTTAAATATCCATTTTTCTTACTCTCAGAGGTTTTTCAGTCATGAAGAGTCCAGTCTTTGAGGGTTTAAAAGCAAATATCCCTGGAAAGAAATGCAGAAAGAGATAGTGATGCTCCACAAACAAATCACCGTGATTTGGCCCTGCTGTAGTTTGTGCTGTGCTGATGCTCAAATCTTCTCCCTGATGTATGTAATGTTACGTAGTACATTTGATTTTAGTATGTATTTATCATACTCTGCTTTGATCCAGAAAGGTTTACAGTGCTTCCTTCTTCATCATAGGAAACTCATAATTCAGATGGGTCCTTGTTCTTGATACC
>NW_007780872.1:0-858 GCF_000696425.1 Galeopterus variegatus
GTGTGTGACCGTAAGGGGATCGGAACCCTAGGCTTGGTGTCGCTCGCACGCGCTCAGCCAGTGAGCGCACCGACCATCCCTATTAGGATCCGAACCCGTAGCCTTGGCACTCCCAGCACCGCACTCTCCCGAGTGAGCCACTGGTTCGGCCCTAACTGTTGTATTTTAACGAGCCTTGGGGAAGGGGTTTTGCAACTCAGTAAATATCTGTTCCTCTCTCATCTCAGTTTATTTTATCAGGGCTGTTACACCCAACTGGTTTCTTTCAGACACTCTTATCAAGGCCATGAGGTAATCATGAACTCTGGGGGTCTCATGAATAAGGAGTGGAAAAGTAATAAAATGTCCTCTGCAAGGAAAATCGAGTTGGTTTGGTTCACAGGCCTAGCTCTATCCTGTCTCATTCTCCCCTGAGAGATTTTATTCTCCTTATTTTAAGGAGAAGGGGTCTGGAGGTCTCGTTCTTCTGCAAATACTTCCTGCTGGCAATGCGTATAGTCACTGCCTGCATTTGGGAGGTGTAAAAATCTCTTGCTGGCTGATCTAATGATTTATAGAGACTCATTTCCTCTTGGGAGGGGATGGGTTGGAATCTATGGTCCAATTATACACCAAAAAAATAAAAAATAAATAAATAAATAAACCACACACACAAATAAAAAGGAAAAAGGGCTGGCCAGTTAGCTCAGTTGGTTAGAGCACAGTCGTGTAACAGCAAGGTCTTGGGTTCAGATCCCCATCCTAGCCAGCCACCAAGTTAAAAAAATAAAAAAGCCTGGCCTGGCCAGTTAGCTCAGTTGGTAAGAACCATAGAATTTTAAGCCTGGAGAAGATCTTTAGAGAGTAGTTAATCCAACC
>NW_007780872.1:2603-3056 GCF_000696425.1 Galeopterus variegatus
TTGGATTCTATATTCTGAATTCAATGAAAATAGCTAATGCAAGCCCTGTAGATTTTAGTTTCCTAGTGTTTGGGTAAGCTTCCCAAATGTAAAGTATGTTCAGTATGAAAGGTTAGTCATAATTTAAGGACTGTATTCGTCTTTTAGGGATGCTGTAACAAAGTACACAAACTCAATGGCTTAAACAACAGAAAGTCAGTGCCTCACAGTTCTAGAGGTCAGAAGTCCATAATCAAGGCATGGGGATGGTTAGTTCCTTCTGAGGGCCTGAGGGCAGGATCTGCTCCAGACTTCTCTCCTTGGCTTCTAGATGGCTGTCTTCTCCCTGTGTTTCTTTGCATCATTTTCCCTCTATGTTTGTCTGTATCCAAATTTCCTCTTCTTATAAGGACACCAGTTCTATTGGATTAGGGTCCACCCTAATGATCTCATTTAACTTTATCACCTCTGTCT
>NW_007780873.1:0-583 GCF_000696425.1 Galeopterus variegatus
AACTGTCCTTAAAATTCTCTTCTATACCATATTAGAGTGGAAAATACATTATTTCTTTTCTTAAAAAATGAAGTATTTGTATTCCATACAAGAAAATCATTTAACCTTTTAGAATGTAAAAGACCATGTTTTAATTTCCAACTGAAGCCTTAAATTATCTTTTGCTACTTCACTTAGGGATAAAATGTGAGTCCAGTATTCTTTTCCTAAAGCAAATGAAAATAACTGTTAGTTTGTTGAATTGTGGTGGAAAAAAGTTGATTTGGTTGTGTGGCATTGTATAGAGAAAGAAGAGGTTGACTAAGTTACGAGTTATCTGCTGGTGGTGTTTCCTGTTGTCCTTAGAGGTGATGTGAATGGCCCAAGTTTCAGTTTTCCAGCTAAAAACTGGCAAACTCGTATGTGATGCAGGCTGTATGACTTTCTTTTCCTTTTTATGGTCTTTGTGGATTTATGACTGTGAAGCCAATCTTTTTGCTGTCAGCTACTTGGGAGAGACTCAAAAGAATTTGCATTGGAGAACTAATTTCTAAGTCTTTACTTATGGTATTGTTACTTATGATTTTGAGATATGTGAGATTTG
>NW_007780873.1:2099-3056 GCF_000696425.1 Galeopterus variegatus
CTGGCCAGGGGTGGAGGCAGCAGAGAGGGAAGCGGAGGAGGCCCTCTTTACTTGAAATCAAGGGCATGGAGTGCCATTTGTTGCACTTATTGGGAAGTCGATGGTTCGGATGGGTGGTGGGTGTCACTGCACACTCCTCTGTGACTGCAGGATGTAGGGACCTGCATATCCTCAGTAGGAATCCACTTGAGTAGAACTGCGTGGTGCTCTCTCAAGCAAAGGCTTGCTCCTGAAGGACCTATTTTTTTTTTTTTTTTTTTTTTTTTTTTTTTTGTGACCGGTAAGGGGATCGCAACCCTTGGTGTGGTGTCGCCCGCACCTTGCTCAGCCAGTGAGCGCACCGGCCATTCCTATATAGGATCCAAACCTATATAGGATCCAAACCCGCGGCGGGAGCGCTGCTGTGCTCCCAGCGCTGCACTCTCCCGAGTGCGCCACGGGGTCGGCCCCTGAAGGACCTATTAACCTAATTCAGCAGACCCTTAGTGTTTGTGGCATTAACATTTGGGGTTGGACGGTGAGATCAATCCCACGAGCCTCTGACTTAGAGGAATTGTAAACACATTTGTCCAGGCTTGTGTGCAGACATGCTTTATAGGGCCTATCAGCACCAACATCGCTGCCTAGCTTTGTTGTTCCATTTGCCACTTTATTGGCATTTTATGGAGAAATTAGTAACTGAGTTCTGGAAGCCAGAATGGGATGAAACACATCAGAAAGCTGGCCCGGAAAGCCTGTTTGCCACAATGGCACTGAGAACATGAGTGTTTGAGGTTCCTCATGGCTAGGTGGCCGAAAGAGAACAGGATTCAGAGCCAGAAGTTTCGCATTTGCTAGAACCAATTCTATGTGACTTTGGGCCAGTCCTAATACATCTTTCCGTATGAATTTTTTTGTCTATAAGATCCACCCTAAGTAATTATGAGGATCAAATGAGATAATGTATGTGAAATTAGT
>NW_007780874.1:0-1150 GCF_000696425.1 Galeopterus variegatus
CAGTGTTTGTTTTTTAACATGTTACTTTGATGCTTTACAGGCATTCAAATGAAGATGTCAAGTAAGGAGATGGATAGGAGTCTGAATTTCAGAAAACAGGTCTGAGAATATTTGGGAGTCAAGAGCATATAGAAGATATTTATGGCTATGGGAGTAAATGAGATTATCTAGGTAAGAGAATGAGTATCTATGGGGAGGAGGCCCAAAACTAAGCCTAGGGGCATTCCACTACCCAGAGATGGTCAAGAAAATGAGAACCCACAGAATGAGACTAAACATCAGCAGCAAGAGAGGTAGAAGGAAAACCAAGAAAAAGGAATATTCCAGAAGCCAATGAAGAACGCATTTCAACTGAGTGAAATGATGCTGACAATTTAAGAAACTTAAATTCCTTACATTGTCCGTCAGATTTGGTAATTAAGTCCAAGTCTCTAACCACAATTCAATTAATTTAGAAAAGAAATCTAAACAATCTTTGAAAAAATCTAGGGAAAAATCGAAAGAACTTATAATTAAAAAAAACAAAGGCACAAGAAACAATATTAGTAATAAAAAAGAGACAAAATAACCCATGTAGTACAGATTTGTAAGAGTAAAAATATCACAAAATTTCACTATGCCAATATATTTAAAGTTTCACATGAAATGAATAATTCCCTAGAGGAAAAGTGAATTGCTCCAACTAATTCAAGAAGAAATAAGAAATCTGAGATAACTAATAACCAAACATTAAGTAAAATTTCTCCCTCTTCACCAAAACCATACAATCTCATACCATACATACACACATACACATGCATTTCTAACCTTAAAAAGCAGATAATTTTGAACTATATAGAAATTGTTATAGAAAATATAATAAGAGTAAAAAAACCACTCAACTAATTTTATATGAATAATATAAACTTGATGCCAATACCAGAAAGGGTATTATAAGTATATATATAACTATAGATGTAAAATTACTGGAGAAAATATTAGCTAATTTGAATTTACCATTGAATGTAAAAATAATATATTATTACCAAGTTCAATTTATTTCAAAAATTTAAGAAATTTTCAAAATTAGAAAAATACTTCTGTAATATGATATACCACATTATCAAATTAAAATGAAAAATAAAACATTTCTCCTAATAAATGCAGAAAA
>NW_007780874.1:2424-3055 GCF_000696425.1 Galeopterus variegatus
GCAACATGGGTAAGCTTGGAGAAAATTATGTTAAATAAAATAAGCCAGGCACAGAGAGAGAAATACCACATGGTGTCACTCATATATATGGGAGCTAAAAAAGTTGATCTCACAGAAGAAGAGAGTAGAATAGTGGTTACCAGAGACTGATGGGGGAAGGGGAAAGAGGATAGGGAGAGGGCAGTCGGTGGATACAAAATATTAGAGAGAGGGAGGAAGAATGGGATCTAGTGCTCTAGTCATATAGGGAGACTACAGCCAACAACAAATTACCATATTACTCCAAGGAGCTAGTTGAGAGGATGCTGAATGTTCCCAATACAAAGACATGACAAGTATTTGAGGTGATGGATACGCTAATTACCCTGTGTTGTTCTGGATCACGGACCTCTCTGCCCCGTCCTGTGCAGGTCCTGAGCCAGGTAGTTGAAAAAGGATTCTGGTGGCCGATAACAGGATAGACATGCTTTATTCCAGACGTGAGCCACCAGCGGTTCAGAGCTGCTGTCTTCCATACCAAAAGTCACAAGGGCAGCCACGAGCCAAGGATGATACATGGGTGTGCATGCACAGTTATGCTGAATCACACCCAGCTGGATATGAGGTGAGGGGGCCTGACTATACTTCCATT
>NW_007780875.1:0-283 GCF_000696425.1 Galeopterus variegatus
CATTATAAAATACCATGTTCTGCTTTTTTTAAAAAAATCTCCTTTTCAGTGTAACTTTGGCTTATGAATATTATAATAGTTTTTTTTCTGTTCACATTCACTGAACTGAGACAACCTTCACTCTAGTATTCAGAGTCTTCTTCCATGAATTTGTCTTATGAGGATGCATATTCAATGGTTGAAGTTATCCAGAGAAAAAGCAATATGGAAAGCTCATAACCTTTATGGGTACTTTGGGCTTTCTTTTGTTTGTGGGCCAAAATTTTCATATGTTCCCTTTTCA
>NW_007780875.1:1877-3055 GCF_000696425.1 Galeopterus variegatus
ACCAATATTTCTGAATATTGATAGAAAATGTCTAAAAAATTAGCAGAGTTCAAGTCACATTTAAAATTAAAATATCATGACAAATTAGGTTTAGCCAGGAATGGAGAAGCTGTTCAATACTAAAAAAATAATTGTTGAAATGAATACCTATAGAGCCAAAGAAAAAAATCATATTCATCTCCACAGGGTCAGAACATGCAATGGATAAAATGCAATATCCATGTGTGATAAAATAATAAATAAGTAAATTAATTCAAACCTCAGTAAAATAAGAATTGACAGATACTTCAAAAGCACATATCTACATAATAGGAAAACACTAAGCACTTTCTCACCAAAGTCAAGATCAAGAAAGTGATTGACCACTATATTTATTACTACTTAACACTGTGTATGAAGTTTTAGCCAAAGCAATTAGACAAGATAAGAAAACTAGCAGCATAAGAATTGAAAGTGAGAACATAAAACTGTGTCTATTTGTATTTGATATGGTAACGTATCTGTAAACCCTAGAAGAATAAATGGAAAAACTAATATAGTTCATAAGACAACTTACTAACAGTGAGTTGATGAAATTAACAAAATTATATATATAAGCAAAGCCTTCATACATACAAATAAGAATTAGTTTAGAAAATATAATGGAAAAAATGATTGAATTTACAAAAGCAAAAAGACGATAAGATACCTAAGTGGAATATTAACAAAATATGTTCAGAATTTACATGAGAAATATCGTTTATCGCTTCTGAAAGACAGAAAGTTAAATATAAAATTTGGAAAACATTCTGTGTTCGTAGAGAAGATGTGAGTTGATATAGAAATTAAAGTTTTAATTTACAATTTATGTAACAATAAAAACAACAACAAAAACCTCAGGCTTTTTCTGAAGAGAGATGAGCTAAACAACAACAAAAACCTCAGGCTTTTTCTGAAGAGAGATGAGCTAACTACAAAGTTTATTTGTAAATAAAAACGAGTAAAAATAGCTTTAAAAAAATGCTGAAAAAGTTTATTTGTAAATAAAAATGAGTAAAAATAGCTTTAAAAAAATGCTGAGAAAGAGAAGCCATAGTTCCAGTTTCAACAACCAGGTGGTAGCAGGGAACAAACATATACCCTCACCTTAAATGACTATTATTAAAGTGCATAAAATAAATAAAACTATTTGCAGACAT
>NW_007780876.1:0-793 GCF_000696425.1 Galeopterus variegatus
AAAAAAAAGTCTCCACAATGACAAATGACTTTGCAAAGGTGGGCGTACATTTGGGCAGTCATGCCCGACACTCCCCTGTTTGTGTACTGCTGAGTCACAAACTGGTTGGTTTTTCTCTCTAACCCAAGCATCCAAATGCCAGAAAGATGGCCGGTTCCCACGATGAGGTGAATAAGTTGTCCTACTGCCCACAACTGCTACTTTATGCAGAAAATAGAACACAGAGCTCAGGGGGAAAAAAGAATTCTTTGGGAGACAAAACATAATTTTGCACTTTTAATTCATTTGACATACGTAAGCATTGTGAATTGATTACCACAATCAAGCTAATTAACATATCCATCACCTCACATCCTCACATAGTCATATTTTGTTTGTAGTGAGAACTTTTGATCTACTCTCTTAGCAATTTTCAAGTATACAATAGTTTTTTTATCAAGTGTCTGATTTTCCAATTCCAGTTTTCTGTTCAGTTAGTGTTGGTGCAACATACATTCAAAATTGAGTATACAACTGAGTGCAATTCCTGAATTAGTGGAATATGAGAAATCTATGATTCATTTCTTATTAGCAAAAATAAGTGTGAGACATTTCCGCTATATTCTATGGGACAATCAATACTGATTGGTTTTTATCAACTATCCTCTTTCTTGATTTAGAGGAAAAATTGACAATAGTTAATCAGCAATATCAACATGACCCTGTCATACGGTCCTGCTATGACTTCATTCAAAGAAAAGTTCTATAATGTTGGAGGACTGGAAAAAATTATTAGAAAGTCCAACATCCCTAC
>NW_007780876.1:2268-3055 GCF_000696425.1 Galeopterus variegatus
ATGCTAAGAAAAGGCAGGTGGCTCCAACCCAGGACAGTCCCTTTGTCTCCTCAGTATAAGCCTGTTTAACTCAGCTTTGTTCACATCTACAGATGCAATTGTTGCCAGAGACCAGTGACTGCCAGGAGTCCTAAAACCAGAGGACCTGCAGAGGAGATCAGAGAACCAGGGGAAGGTCAAGGCCAATGTGAGGGTGTGCCCAGATAGAAATAAATGGGCTGCTTGTTAATGGGCCACTATGTAAGGAGAGCTGGCCTTTACCCAGCCCCTCTGCAATGCTAACTGTGGGGTTCTTTAATTTGTGACTTTTAAAGACAACACAAGGATGGACTGATAATGACTGACCATTCCTGTAGCATGAAAACTACTGACAGGTTACTAAGCAGTAAACTTAAGTGTGACTATATTTTCCTGTAAATAATATACAAGTGCAGGATAACCCGATTGAGAACATTCATTATTTTCCTGTGGTCTGATTGAGAAAGACAAAGAAGCTTATTTCCTTTTCTTTTTTCAAATGGAAAAGGGGCTCTTGGAAGGAAACAGTTGGATTCTTGCAGAGGAAGAGGTGTGAAGAAGGGGTGGGTAGAGGAGAGTGGACCAGCCCACACAGAGTGGGGTTCGCTGGGGCTGGGGAATGGGAGTGGTAGGGCGTGGGGTAGGGACCTGCCCATTTGGTGGTCATCTATTAAGGGAGCTTGTGGTGGCTTGAAGACTTATCTTAGGAGCCATTGTGACTTTTGAGGCAGCATAAAAGATCCAAGTTATTGAATTAATCACAAGAAAG
>NW_007780877.1:0-203 GCF_000696425.1 Galeopterus variegatus
TCACTGAGCCCTAAATCCTTTCAACAAATGGTTAATTGATCATTCCCAGGCACTGAAGATAGAACAGTGAATAAGAAAGACCCCACCTTCATGATAATTTTGGCAACATCAGAAATGAGTCACCACCCACAATGGCTGATGCCATGTAGGTTTATTCACGTTGAAGGCAACATGCAAGTGAGAGTCTCTTTAGATTTCAAAAA
>NW_007780877.1:2125-3055 GCF_000696425.1 Galeopterus variegatus
GGACAAGAGAAGCCTAAGATTCATTGCCAGTCAGTGCCCCATGGCTCAGGAAAGCTGCCTGGGGCAGATGGAATCTCATCTGTGTGTGTCCCACCGGCACTGCGGCTGAGGGACCCCAGAAAACTTTTGACTTGGGGTTTTCCTTTTATTTTATTCTGGTACATGTCCTGCTTCCTGACCTTTAACGCTCAAGCAGCGGAATGGACTGCTTTCCAGCAGGAAGGGGATAAGCACTCCTGGACAGGCAACCTACTTTATTAGTTAGGGTCTCCCAGCTGACCCCAAAATGTCAAAGGCTAAACAAAATAAAGGTTTCCTTGTTGTTCATGAAAGTGACAACACAGGTGTTCCTGGCTGGGTGGTTTTCCTGAACAGCTCCACTCCAAGTGGTGGATTAAGGACCCAGGCTCCTTGACAGTGGCACCTCCTTTTCTAGATTAGTGCTGTTCAAAGTTTCATCCATAGGCCACTGTCAGTCCATGAATTGGTACCAGTCCAGGAACTGTTTGTTAACAGTCTGCAATGAGGTATGAATGGATATTGAGAGTGCGCATTTGGAAACTTTAGAAAGTTGACATTGCTGCAATATCCAAGTCCATGGTGAGTGGATTTTTATCATGGAACAGAGTATAGACCATTTCAGGTGCGATCAAACTGACCTGGTACAATGGCACCATAGAGGATTGGAAATTTTTAAAAATGTAAATAAATAACAGGCTGATGGCTAGATAAAGCTCTGCTCTCTCTCCTCAGAGTTCTTATCACTTTGTTGGAAGATTGGGAAAAGAGAATTACAAGTTGCTCATGAAAGGGTTATACTCATATGTGAAGGAAATTCAAAAAGTTTATGAAAAAATGGAATTAAAAGATGTTTTAGTCCGTTTTGTGTTGTTATAACAGAAATACCTGAGACTGGGTAATTTATAAAGG
>NW_007780878.1:0-1539 GCF_000696425.1 Galeopterus variegatus
CCGATTTTATAGACAGAAAAAGAGCTGAGGAAAGCAGAAATAACAACAAGAAAAAAAAAAACTCATAAGTCATTTTAAAGTTACTTTTCCTGTAAGGTGAGTATAAGAAGACAGAACAACAGAAAAATAACTGACTAGTTAACATTAGACTCTCTCTTTTGTGTAAGGATTAAAGCATAGGTAACTTCATTATCTCATCTATTGAAGATTTAAACTAGCCTGTTTGGGAAATTGGCTGTTACCTCTTTCTCCTTATTTCTTGGAAGGTCAGACCACAACCTAAATGACCTGCAACATGGCAGGTGTGACTCCATTTTGATTTTTAATCTAGCCTTTTGGGGCCTAGTACAGGAACTTAGCCCAAAACAATGGCCTCCTATACTTTTTTATTTAACACTACAGAATATATACCATCCAGTAATATTTTTTTTCTTTTGTGTCAACTCTAAACATCAACAAAGACTTTATTTGTACAAAGGCACTCTGATACATTTCTTTTAAATAAAGTGACTTAGATCTTGCCATGATAAAAGTACAGTAAAAATGCTGAACTTGATTTGCTAATATATAGCACTTTGACATGCTGATTGCTTTGAATTAAAGAAAATTGATAAGCCTCAGAACCAAGGTCTCTCTCTGACATTTCCCCACCTCTGTCTCTCTGATTCTTTCTTTCTCAAAAGAAATGCAATTAAAACCCTCTCCCTAGGAATCTCATCATATAACCAAGAAAGTTTAATCACTTGAGAAGAAAAGAGACTGGGAGTCATCACCATGCTCAAACAGACCTTTTATATATTCTTCAGCCAGCTCTGAGAGATTACCTGGGGGACTTTCATCTGTATAATAAGACAACCTTTGTTCACAATGAACTTTTGTCCCTTACCTTCCCATCACCTCCCCAAGAACACAGAGGAACTTTCTGTCCCAGGCAATTGTTCTTTGGCTCCATTTGTTTTCCCTGAAAATTATTTACTCTTTAACTTCCCTTCTCCCCTTCCTCTATAAAAGAGTATATAAACATCTGGACCTCGTTGAGTTATTGGGTAAACACAGTCCTGTGATTTTTTTTTCCCCTCATGTGTACATGTTAAATAAATTTTGTAAGTCCTTTCCCTATTAATCTGCCTTTTGACAGTTCATTGTTAGAGAACTTTCAGTGGGTGGAGAGGAAGTTTTCTTTCCACCCCTACACTAATATGGTTGTGTAGACACTGATGAGATGGACTTGGAATAATGTGAGGAAGGTCTTTGAAAGGATGACAGGACCCGAGCTGACAGTTCACTGGAGAAGTTCCACTTTATTCGGGGGAGAAGCATACATTTATATAGAGCCAGGATTCGGGAGAGGGTGGTTAGTACATGGGGTGGTAGTTGATTGGCCGGGAGCGGGTAATGATTTCTGATAGGCTGGACCTTGGCACCAGCAAGATTGTTAGGACCTGGAAGAGAAAAGCACCATGTTTTAGGGAGTGCCTCCTTTGGGGTCTTCTATGGGGCCTTACATTCCTCCCTTTTTCCTCTATTGGGGATAAGGTC
>NW_007780878.1:2483-3055 GCF_000696425.1 Galeopterus variegatus
AAGTTTAGTACTGATATCTTTAACTGCCCATAAAGTATGCCCTAGGGCCCCTCCCAACAATCCAAATAATAAAGAAAGTAGAAAGAGGTTTAGGGAGAGGATTCAGGAGAGGATTCATCCTCATGTATGGGTGAGAGGATTGGAGATCAGGATAGGCGAAGTTTAAGGGGGTTGGTGGGATGAGGGGTACAGAAATAGCTTCCTTGAGAGGGTTCATTCTGAACTTCAGGCTCACTTGTAGGTTCCGTGAGGTTCGTAGGTGGGCCTTGAGGACAGGGCTTTAACCTGGAAATGTGGATCCATGGAGTTACTTGGCTGTTTGGTAGGGAAAGCTTGGCAGCTGTGGGAGTGCAAAGAATGACTGGGTAAGGGCCCTCCCACTTAGGAGTTAAAGGACTTTGTGGCTCTGGGGAAGTGTAGAATACTAAATCCCCAGAGTGTACTGTGGAGGTGTTTTGGGAGGAGGTAAGATTAGGCAATAGCCAATCATGGTGTTTCCAGAGTTCAGCTCGAAGATGGGAAAGTAGTGGGATAGCTAGGTTGGAGGGTATGGAAATAATAAACCTCTTGCT
>NW_007780879.1:0-3055 GCF_000696425.1 Galeopterus variegatus
TTTACCTGGGTTTGGCTATCACATCATCACTCTCCTTCTGACTCTGTCTCTTAGTCCCACCACTACTGATTCAGGATACAGATGGAGATTATAGTTAACTGAAACCTGGACAAAACGTGTCTATCTGTGCAGAGTTCTGCAAGTGTTAAAGCAGAAACTTACTAAAAAAAAATGTATAAAGGCTTTTTGAAAATCAGACTGCTATGAGAAATGTTATCAGAACTATCAGCATACATTTTTCCCCTGGGTTTACTGGTGAAACAAGGTTGCATTTATCTCTGCTAGAAGGTTTTAAAGCCAAAGTTGTGGATGCAGCCAAAAACAGATCAAATGAGGGTAATTTGGTATTGTTGCTAAAAAGGAAATAAGATTGTAGGAAAAGAGGAGATATGGGAAAGCTATGAAGACGTAGTTCTGGTTAGGAAGGTTAAAAGGAAATGATGCTTTTGTGTCAGAAAGCATCTTGTGTAGTGAATTTTGTCCAAGAATAGAATGACTGGATTGCTCCAGAATGGAAAGAAGTATGGGGACAAAGAAAAAAAAAAAAGAAAGAAAAGTTTAAGCATGAAACAGAAGGTCTGAGTAAGTCATGATAGTGGTTTGTGAAGGGCGAATTTATTTTTATTTTATTTTATTTTATTTTATTTTGTCAATATACAATGTGGTTGATTATTATAGCCCATTACTGAAACCTCCCTCCCCCTTTTCTCTCCCCACTTCCTCCCAACAATCTCCTTTCTGTTTGCTTTTCATATCAACTTCAAGGAATTGTAATTGTTGTGTTTTATTCCCTCCCCCGCAGGTTGTTTGTGTGTTTATTTATTTATTTATTAGCTTCCACAAATAAGTGAGAATGTGATATTTCTCTTTCTGTGCTTGACTACTTTCACTTAACATAATTCTCTCTAGGTCCATCCATGTTGCAAATGGCAGTATTTCATTCTCTTTTACAGCAGAGTAGTATTCCATTGTGTAGATATACCACATTTTCCATATCCACTCATCGGATGATGGACATTTGGTCTGGTGCCAACTCTTGGCTATTTTAAATAGTGCTGCAAAAAACATTGGAGTACAGGTATCATGTCAACATGATGATGTCCACTCCTCTGGATATATTCTCAGCAGTGGAATAGCTGGTTCATATGGTAGATCAATCTATAATTGTTTGAGGAATATACAAACCATTTTCCATAAAGGCTGCACCATTTTGCAGTCCCACCAACAGTGTAGGAGGGTTCCTTTTTCTCCACAACCTTGCCAGCAAGTTTTCTAGATATTAATCTAAAATGCAGTGTTTACTTTTACACTGACATCATTAAGTCCTCTGAATTTTTGTCAGATGTGTGAGTTAGGGGACCAACTTTATTGTCTTCGAGGTAGATATCCATTTATATCAGTTTTAATTCATGCTTTTCCAACAAAATTGAAATATATCCTGGTCCTTTATGTAATATCACATATTTACCAAGACTTATTTCCTGATTCATTCAACAAATATTGAGTATCTGCCATGTACCAGAACTTTCTGGGAACATTATGTATTATATTCTTTTAAGTGTAGATCTTTATCAACTTAGTAATTAATTTACTTTATGCCAGCAAATTATTGTTATATTATACACTTTTTCAGTGGCTTTTTGATTCTCATTCAGTTTTCTTTAATATGGTTGTTTTAAAATCTCCATATTTAACCTGGTTTTACTCCCCAACCCTTCTTTCTATTTCATAACTTCTTCATTTTTTTTTCTACAGAATGCACACATAACCACATACCTTTGAGAAAACACATAAGTAAGCAAAGCAGGTGAAGTCTCTGCTCATTTGGATCTTGCACAATAATAATTAAGATACAGAACAATAAAATCAATGTCTGTTAGACATAAAGTCCTCAGAGATCAATTTTTTGGGAAATGGTTTTCTGGGTTGTTTTTTTGTTTGTTTGTTTGTTTGTTTGGTGTAAAGGAATAGAATTGTCATGGCGTGTGCAATATTTCATGGAGAAATGTTAGCAAAATCTTTGTGTGTTGGATGAAGACAAGAACCAGGCCTACGTACTAGGTTTACTGTCACTGTCTCCCTTATGCATAAGCCTATCTCCTCTCTTAATAAAGCATTCATTGCTTTACTGTGGGGTACATTGTTCATTTCTATTAGTTTGGAGTCCAATAGCCTAATTTAGTCACTGGAGAAAATTGGAAAGCTTGGGCATTAGAGAAGACTCTAGCTGCAAGAGGAAAGTGTCTGCTGGGACTACTTTGCTCCCATATGTCTGCTGCTGAGACTGTCAGACAACTGCAGGTTAAAGTCCTCTCACTCTGTAAGAAGCATGCTCTTTCTGGCTGGCAGAGGCTTGCCCTGATGGTGACTAGCAGAGGGGGGAAGGCCAGTCCTATGCAGTGAAGACCTTGCTTAAGCAGGTTGCCCTGACAGGGGATTCATGAGAATGAATGTGAATAGAGGTGGAGCAGGGAGACATCCAACAGGGGAGGCAGAAGCTCTGCAGAGACCACATGCCCTGTGGTGCCCGGCATGTGACTCAGCAGGTAGGCCTCGCTTCTGCCACCCGACTCCATCCCCAGCCCTGCTGAGTGCACACTGATCAGAGAGGTGCCCAGCCAGAGAGGCCCTAGTTCCTCGGAGATGAAGTGCTCTGCAGTGCCAGCATGTGACCCAGCAGGTAGGCTTCACCACGACTACCCAACTCCATTCCCAGCCCCATCAACTGCACACCAGTCAGAGAAGTGCCCAGCTGGAGAAGCCTAAGATCTGTGGCCCTGTTGTACCAGCGTGTGACCCAGAAGGTAGGCCTTGCCACCGCTGCCTGACTCCATCCCTAACCCCACCAAGTGTGCAATGATCAGAGAGGTGCCTCCCCTGAGAGGCCCAAGATCTGCGGCAACCATGCACCTGAGGCATTAGTGGGCAACAGAGCAGACACTGAGGCAGCCATACCGAATTGGCAGCCACAGCAGCATCCTCGCCAGACAATAGTGTCAAATGAGTGGACCGTGTAATCCCCTGCCACAATGACTAAACATCAAAGGAAAGATAC
>NW_007780880.1:0-3055 GCF_000696425.1 Galeopterus variegatus
GGAGCAGAGAGAAAGAGAGACCCTCCTCTCTCTTGCTTTAAATCCCTTAGAACCATGCCCCTGAGCACCATCATTATGGCATGGTCCTACAATCTAATCACCTCCTCAGACCACACCCTTCAACCACCACAATAGAATTTTCCACCCTCAACAATTACAATAGGGATTAAGTTTCTGATATATGAAATTTGGGGGACACAATTCAATCAGTCCACAGCAGGGAGCTGGTGTTCAGTAATGCAAGTTTTATTCTAATGGAAAAGTATAACTTATTTGAAATGTATGGGACTCACACATACATTTATGCATATACATACACACACACGAGGATACTGCAAAAAGTTTATGGAAAGATTTTATACTCTCTTTCAGTTCTACTTTTCCATGAACTTTTTGAAGTACCCGTGTGTGTGTGTGTGTGTGTGTGTGTGTGTGTGTGTGTGTGTGTGTGTATCAAATAACTTATTCTATTCAAGGGTTCATGTTCTTTATTAAAAAGGGGTCTGGCTGTGTGGCATACCTGCCCCATACTTTCTGATAAATCATTTCTGTAAATATTTTATCATTAAAGCAGTGCCATAGTCATGTACTTTGTCTTATACATAAAGTAGCCTTTGGCTATGGATTCATGTAAAATTTGAGATGGAGCCAGATTACCTGATAGACCAAGTATGAAAGTGATTTAAAAAAAAATCATTCAGGGGCCGGCCAGGTGGCGCACTGGATAGTGCACCGCTTGGGAAGCGCGGCGGCGCTCCCGTCCGAGGGTTCGGATCCCACATACAAACCGGCTCCCGCTCACTGGCTGAGCGAGGCGCGGGAGCAACACCGAGGCTTGCGATCCCGTTGCCGGTCCCCGGTCCGGTACGGGGGCAACACTGAGGGTTGCGATCCATTGCCGGACACGGAAAAAAGACAAAAGACAAAAAAAAAAAAAATCATTCAACATATTAGTTTCCTCATCACTCAAAATATAGGAAGTTGCTTTATCTGTTTTATTCTCCCTCGACAATATTTTGAAAAGGGTACATGTTGTTCCTCTTCCCACTTTGTTAGTTATTTCATTTTTTACAATGATGTGTCCCTTCTAAATGACTTAATATTAAAATTTCACTTTTCTATCTAGCTGGTACATACAAAATAGAGTACAAATTATATAAATTGGTCATTTGCTGAAATGCCTATTGAATAAAAACTGTCAATATAATATTTTAAAAATCTAACATTGCCAGCATTTATTATGAGTGCTGGAATCTTACTTTGAAATGTTCATTTATGTTCCTGCCAGAGTTTCAAAGGAGTTGGTTCTCAAACTCAACTGTATATTAGATTTATCTCTGGAGCATTTGAAAAAATACTGATGCCTGAATCTAATCTTAGAACCAGAGTATTCTAAAATGGATCCCAGCATCAGTAATTTTAATATTGACAAAATAAGTATATAATAATAATACATAATTTTGGAATACTCACCATATGCCAGGATTGGTTTTAAATATTTAACATGTACTTATACATTTAATTTCCATAACAATTCCATTTATGAAGCACGCACTCTGTATATCCCTATTTTAAAGCTGAGAAAACTGAGGCACAGAGAAGTTATTTCTTGCTCAAGGCCACATAGCAAATAAGCAATGGGCTCCAGGTACAAACCCAGTAGGCTAGCTCTTGGGCCCATGTTCTTCACTCCTGCACTCTACAGCTTCTCTGTTTCCTACCTTCAAGGAGCATCAGAATAGCTGAGGAGACAGACAACTATAAAATAATTAAGTGCTACATTGTGCAGTACTTTCAACAACAACAACAACAATGAAAAGAATTCTGTATTAGTTGAAGTGGAGGAAGAATGATTCAGTGATGAGTTGTTACCTACTGGTGGAGGCTACTAGAGACAAAGTCCTGGGCCCAGTCTTGAACCTGGGTGTGTTATTATCTAATTGATATAGAGTTATCTCTTGCAGATAGTAGACATAATACCAATATTCCTGATAATTAAATATACCATTATACCAGTCAAACACTGAATTACGCATGATTTTTTGGCAACAGGGAAATGTTTTTGTGTTTTGTTTTTTGCTGCCTTCCAAGAATTTTCTGCCACTTGGTTTGTAACTCACCTATGCTATAATATTTATTTTGCATTCAAATTGTTTGTGCACATTCATGTTCTAACTTGTTTTATAGATTAAACTCTACTGGAAGGTAGGAACTGAGACCTCATCACCTTTGAAGTCCATGTAACTCTTTGCTTATACTATAATCAATCACTGAAAATTGTCGAAGTTATGAATGAATGAAGCTCTCATCAGAAATGAGTAAAATTTTATAGTGATCTTACATTTTGGGCATTTTAGTTTAACAGTGAAGGGTACTTAAGACTAATGTTATAGTACTTTTAAAAGACAGTGTTAATTCAAAATTCCAGAGAACAATATATAAGTAGCTTCCACCAGAAAGAAAATGATCAAGGAGTTGCACAGAAAAAGAAATGCTTCATCAAGAAGTCATGCTAAGTAAAAATGTCGGCTGAGCAACAAGAAGTGCTGACTGACACAGGTGGTGTACATTTGATACAAGTTCCCCATCGTCCTATAGACCAATGACTTGCAACTTCTCTTTGAGTAGCCAGTCTGTACTTTGAGTGTCAATACTCTAGAATATTTTAAATAATAATAACTTTATCCCTCATTTCTTTTTAATAACTCTAAATTTAAAGTTTTAACAGTGGCCATATTTTGCTTACTCAGTCATATAACCTTATCCACCTCTTTTCACTTGTAAGTGCTAGACTGCTCTGAAATGTTTTTTTCCTCCTTAGAGAATTCATATTAAATATCAGTTTGCCAGAAGTTTTATTGCATCATAATTTGTAAGAGAAAAATATTGGAAAAGGATTGCGCCTGTTGATAAGGGCCTGGTCAAATAAATCATGGCACACCCATATAATGGAATATAACACAGGTGATAAAAGAGTGATGCAGATCTATATGCGTTAAATAATACATGTTATACAATAACAGTGTAAATGAAAAAAATCAAGGTTCTGAACTAT
>NW_007780881.1:0-1237 GCF_000696425.1 Galeopterus variegatus
GAACTCCTTCCAAAGGAAGACTGATAGCAAAGCTGGGGAGGTAGTCATATCATACGCTAAAACAAATATTTTTAAATTGTACATCTTTTCACTTGTAAATAGTTCTTTAAAATTTTTTAGTGAGGTGTATCATGCTTAGAAAAAATTACATAGAATGTTCTAAGTTTAAACATTAATGTCACATAAACTCTGCAGACTGGACACACACTAATGAATAGACTGTGCAGATGTTAGGCTTGCAGTGTGTCCATCCTGACCTCAGTTCCCTCCTCTCCTCAGATGTGACCACTACTCGGAAATTTTATAGTTATTCTTTTTGTCTTCACCATCTATTATGTATCATTAAGAAGTGTTCTGTTTAACGTTGCCTCTTTTAACCTTTCCATGAAAGCATATTAATAGAATTACCCTGAACACGGTCACGGCTGGTTTTACTGCCCAAGTTTGTTTCACACACCACTCTCTAACCAACTGAGCAAACTGGCTAGCCCTCACCGTAAGTTTTTGTTTTAGGGTAGGGGCAACAGTTCTGTTCTGTTTTACTCTATTTTACCAGTTTACATAATACCTAATTAAATTATGTAATTGTATAACAAATTCAACAGGCATAAAAAGGTTTGAAAACAACGTAAGTGGCTGTGGGCAGGCATTGGGCTCACCTGGTGGGAGCAGAAGTTGAAGATCCTCCCCGAGAGGAGCCTCTAGGCTTGGATGTCCCTTTGGCCACGGTCACCAATCAGTGAATTTCATGAAGGGGATGGGGCCTTCCTGAGCTGGAGAGTCCAGGAGATGGACGGCTGTCAGAGTGGCTGCTGTTCTGTCTATTGCCGTTCCCATCAGAACCAGTTGGGGTGGAAGAGGGACAGTACCCGAAGGAAGCAGAGGTGATGCTGCCTAAAGAAGCTGCCAAAAAAAGAGAAAAAGAAAAGCTGGAAAGATGTTCTGGCAGGTGAAAACCAAAGGTGTCTGCCTGTGCACCCTGGTGGTGGCTCTTGGTGGCACAGCTGACCACAGGTGGCGTCAGAATAAAACCGGACCTGCACCTGGCAGGTCTTCTCCTGAGGTTAAAGCCCAAACAATTGTTTTCCCTCCTCCTCCTGTTTCTACTTCATTAGAGAAAAACAAAACCCAATAAGCCACACGTTCACCTGACAAGTTAAACCATGGAGAGGCACATGAAGAGTCTACAGTCCCAGTTCCCAGGCCAGCCCAGGCCTGATAACCAACAGTCGTGTGT
>NW_007780881.1:2410-3055 GCF_000696425.1 Galeopterus variegatus
ACTCTGGTCCCAGGTGAAGGTTTCCTCTTGGATGCTCTTTAGTGCCAATTCTCTGTCATACTTACCTGACAAATCCTGTGACACCTGGGGCTATTCGTTATGCATCTTCTGATGAGCACATCTGGTCTCCTGTTGAGTGGGACTGTTCTCTCTAGAGGCAAGATGTCAGCATCCTCAGCCTTATGGGGAAGATGTGGTTTGTAGCAAGAACGTTTACCCCTTCCCCACATCAAGGCTAGAGACAGGGTGGTACCCCAGGAGGAATCCCCAGAGGGGGAAGTGTTGCAGGCAGTAGAGCCATATATCTCATCCAGGTGGGTATGGTGTCCTTAGAAGATGGGAGACAGGAGGGTCAGAGATAGACTGGAGATGTGAAGATGGATGCAGAGAGAGAGAGAAACGTGAAGATACTGAGCTGCCGGATTTGAAGGTGGAAGAAGGGGCCATGAGCCAAATAGAGCAGGCAGCCTCTGGAAGCTGGAAAAGGCAGGGAAACAGATTCTCACCTGGAGCCTCCAGAAGGAACCAGCCTTGCCTACAGCTTGGTTTGTCACACCTAGCTACATGGGAGTTTGGAAAGGTAGCCTTTTAACTGGGTGTTCTGTCCAGCCAAACTCTGGCTAGAGTCACTCCCAAAATGGTGGC
>NW_007780882.1:0-891 GCF_000696425.1 Galeopterus variegatus
ACACACACACACACACACACACACACACACACACGCACATACACACAGAGATTTATTGTAAGAAACAAGCTCACAAAATTATGAAAACTGAGAAGTTCCAAGATCTGCATTCAGAAAGCTGGAAACCTAGGAGAGCCAACGGTGTAGTTCCAATCTGAGTCTGAAGGCCTGAGAACCAGGAGCAGGCTTGAGACCCAAGAAGAACCAGTGTTTCAGTTTGAGTCCAAAGTCAATAAAAACTGATGTCCCAGCTCAGGAAGTCAGGTAGAAAGAGTTCCCTCTTACTCACAGAAAGGAAAGCTTTTTTTTTTTTTTGTTCTATTCAGTGCTCCAACAGATTGGATGAGGGCTACCTACATTAGGGAGGGCAATCTGCTTTATTTGTTGTACTGAGTCAAATGTTAATCCTATCCAAAAACACCCTCACAGATACACCAAGACTAATGTGTGACAAAATATCTGGACACCCTATGGCCCAGTCAGTTGATAATTTTTTTTTAACACATAAAATTAACAATCACAACACCTATAGGATTAAACATCTTCCCCTCAAAGAAGACCCTATGATAATGATCCAGATATTCCCATTAAAGGAAGACCCTGAAATGATCTGGATATTCTATCCAATTGGCCACAATGCTTGGTACAGAGATGGGAAAGTAGCACAAAGCTAATGGGATAATGATAACAATGGGTAAAATATATTGGCCACTTACAATGCTCCAGCACTACTCAAGTAATATTTACGAATATTATCCTTCTTAACTGTCACAAAAACCCATTGGGACATATGCTCCTGGGAAAGAGAAGCTTTTGACTCCTCAACTGGATTGGTAACATAAAGATGTGATGACTAGAACTGTCTTATCCATTATGCTCATAAGGAAAGTC
>NW_007780882.1:2691-3055 GCF_000696425.1 Galeopterus variegatus
GCAGAGGTGGTTTAGTAAGAAACCTCTGGATCACAGGGACCTACAAAGGGAAATAGGCACTGATGCAGACAGGAAGCCTTTGGAGTGCTAATTTCCATGTCAAGAGCACAGAAGGAAGGTTATTGCTAGACCAACAAGCAAGGTTGCTGAAGAACCATGTTCTGGCACATGGCTGAGGTAGAGTTTCACCAGATGTCCTTATACCCACTCTGCTGGCCCAGGGAACAACAGCCAGACACCACAGGAGAGCCCTTCCTGCTGCAATGTCCCTCTAGTGCCCTCTACTGAGAATGCATAACGGAGGTCTCATTTTAAAAGAGAAATACTAAAAGAAATTGTTATCACAGAACATATATTGAAGAGT
>NW_007780883.1:0-368 GCF_000696425.1 Galeopterus variegatus
AGCTCATTCCTCTAACTAAACTCATCAGACCAAGCTCATCGATCTAAGTAAACTCATCAGAGTAAGCTAATCCATCAAAGTAAAGTCATCAGACAAAGCTCATCAATCTAAGTAAACTCATCGGACAGAGCTAATCGATCTAACAAACTCATCAAAGCAAGCTAATTGATCTTGGAAAACTAATCAGACCAAGCTAATCAATCTAGGAAAAATAATCAGACAAAGCTAATCGATCTAGGAAAACTAATCAGACCAAGCTAATCAATCTAGGAAAAATAATCAGACAAAGCTAATCGATCTAGGAAAACTAATCAGACCAAGCTAATCGATCCTGGACAACTAATCAGACCAAGCTAATCGATCTAGGA
>NW_007780883.1:2635-3054 GCF_000696425.1 Galeopterus variegatus
GCAAGCAAATCGTTCGAAGTAAACTCATCAGACCCAGCCCATCGATCTAAGTAAACTCATCGCACCAAGCTCATTCCTCTAACTAAACTCATCAGACCAAGCTCATCGATCTACGTAAACTCATCAGACCAAGATCATCGATCTAAGTGAACTCATCAGAGCAAGCTAGTCGATCTAAGTAAACTCATCAGACCAAGCCCTTTGATCTAAGTAAACTCATGACACCAAGCTCATCGACCTAAGTAAACTCATCAGACCAAGCACATTGATCTAAGTAAACACATCAGACGAAGCATATCGATCTAAGTATACTCATCCGACCAAGCTCTTCGATCTAAGTAAACTCATTAGACCAAGTTCATCGATCGAAGTAAACTCATCAGAGAAAGCTAATCGATCTAAGTAAACTCATCAGACCA
>NW_007780884.1:0-464 GCF_000696425.1 Galeopterus variegatus
TTAAAGAATATGAAAGTGCAGGTCTAGCCCCAACCTAACTTTTGCTATATATTTGCTACTGCACTCCTTTGTTCAAAGATTTTACAAGTATCCCATCTTCTGTGGACTGAATGTCCCCCAAAACTCATTGAAACTTAATCCTCACAGTGACAATGTTAAGAGGGTGGGAAATCCTATTATGGTAATTGAAAGGCGGGGCCTTTAAGAGGTGATTATATTATGAGGACTGTGCCCTAGTACTGGAGTAATGGTGTGGTTCTGATGACTTTAAAAGGACAGCAAGTGAGAAGTCAGCTCTCTCTTTCTCCTGACATTTTCACCACGTGACACCCTGCATTGCTATGAAGAGTCACCATCCACCAACAAGGCCCCCACCATATGTGCCCTCTGGACTGTGGACTTCCCAGACTCCGAAACTGAAAGAAATACATTTTCTTTATAAATTACCCAGTTTCAGGTATTTC
>NW_007780884.1:2468-3054 GCF_000696425.1 Galeopterus variegatus
CATTCCTCACAAGAGTTAGTTTTATTTCAGAAGGCAAAACAAGAAATGATGGGCAAATTTAACATAAGAATTTTCCAACAAAGTACAGCTGGCTTTCAAAAGAATTCTTATTTCAGGAGGTAAGGCACACCATTCCCACCTCACCCCGAGTCTCCTGATCTAAGGCAGGATCAGATTATTCTTTAGTCATCTCTGAGAGAATGATACACAGTAGTCTTCCCACCTCTCTCCCCTTTATATTTTGAGACAGGTTGAAATTAGGGTAAAACGAGCATGAGTTCTGAAGTGACAAAAGGGTAGTCTGAGGGCCAGTGAAAGGCACAGAGGCAGTTGTAACTCCTTGTCTTGCCTGGAGGGTCTGTGCACGTGAGCTACCTCTTCAGCACCATAGTGTGGCTTCTGCTTCCTTGTGCTCTTGCACAAGAAACTCTATCAGCCCCCTAAATAAACTGTCTTGGTGTGGGGAAAACTGGTTAACAATTTAGAAAAGCACCTAAATCCTTACTTTATACCACCAACTACAGATGGATTAAAGAGCTTTTTTTTTTTTTTTTTGCATCTGGCTGGTAGGAGGATGTGAACCCTT
>NW_007780885.1:0-650 GCF_000696425.1 Galeopterus variegatus
TGAATCTTTACATCTGTGCAAAGTCAGTATTCACTTCCTTTTAAAGATGAGGAAACTGAGGCTTAGAGGAGGTTGGAGAACCAACCTTCGCAATGTTATGTATGTTAAGTGATAGTTAACACCCAGTTTTCTGACCTCAGATCCAGTTCCCTTTCTACACACCACCAATTATGAGCATGATATATTTAAGATGGCAATATGACAAGTAGAAATTCTCAACATAAATAGTTTTAAAAGGGGAAGGAAGAATTTAATAGGAAATCCAGTAGAACCCAATGAGATCATATAGCCAACTATATTCTTAGGTTAGAAATTGGAGACCTAACAGAAGCCATGTTGTAGCATTTTAATGCAAATGGAGTAAAAACTCTCCCCGTTCTTTCAAAAGTCTGAATCTCATAGCTCTATGTCCTACATAGCAATAGATAAATTTCAGACCAATATGTTGATTCTGTCTGCTATCTGAAAAGCTGAAATGAGCAGTGTAAGGTGACCATGGGAGAGGGGCAAGTGTGGGAGAATATAAGAAAAAAAGAAAGAATTACATGTGAATAGTCAGGAGGATATGACCCTGTTGGTGAAGGACTAGGTCAGAATACAAAACCCTTTAGAGAAAGGTCAGGGGGTATGTGAAAGGAGTCACATAAATT
>NW_007780885.1:2854-3054 GCF_000696425.1 Galeopterus variegatus
CAATGAGGCAAGCGTTGTAAAGGGCTGGCCTCCTGTAGTCAAGCAGATGGGAGCTTGGTCCCCCGTTGTTCAGGCCTTGGAAAGAAGCACTGCCATTGAAACACAGAGGGGTAAGTGGCAGCTGGGTTAAAACTTTGACAAAAAATGCCAAAAACTTTGCACCTCCATAAAAATTTTACACATCAATATCAGCTCCAATT
>NW_007780886.1:0-874 GCF_000696425.1 Galeopterus variegatus
CTTTTCTTTTCTGTCTTGCTCCTATACCAACGAGGATGCACGTAGTATCCCTAGAAGATCGCGACACATCAGTCCACATAAAACTTCCTCCTTTTTTTGTTTTTGTTTTGCTGTCCATCGCTCTATTCTGTGGGTTGGTCATAAACCAGCCCCTCACTCATGGACATTGAGCATTTTGTCAGTTTTTTTTTTTTTTTTTAAAAGATGACCGGTAAGGGGATCTTAACCCTTGACTTGGTGTTGTCAGCACCACGCTCAGCCAGTGAGCGAACCGGCCATCCCTATATAGGATCCGAACCCGGGGCCTTGGTGCTATCAGCACCGCACTCTATCGAGTGAGCCACGGGCTGGCCCCGACATTGAGCATTTTGGATCTTTGGCTTTTACAAGTAGTACTGCAGTGAATAACCTTGTACGTGCGTAATCGTGTGTGGATGCTTCTATAATCTTAGGATAAATTCCTAGAAGTCCAATTGCTGGCTTAAAGGGGAGAAGCATTTGTAATCCTGACATCACCCAACTGCCATCCACAGTAGTCACACGCACAGCCGAAGCGTATGGAGCCTGTGCTATGTGCAGGCACAGTTCTGAGTGCTTTGTGGACCTCACCCTGTGAGGTGGGCACTGTGAGGAGGAGACCATGGTGAGGAGAGTCAAGGTGACATGGCCTGGCGTGCAGCTGGCAGTGGAACATTCCGGAAGCAAGGCCAGCCTGGCTGCAGTGCACATGGCTTCACCCGCCAGGTTCCGCGCTCCTCCTTAGAGATTGTATCTGTTTACACCCAGCAGCACTGACTGCAGATGCCCCCAACGCCCCTAAGCTTCATGGAGCTTGTTGGAACCTGAGAGAGGGAAGCCTGCATCACACCCCCAG
>NW_007780886.1:2743-3054 GCF_000696425.1 Galeopterus variegatus
TGTCCCTCCCTCGAATGTGACATGAGAGCAGACTGGGGCCAGGCTCAGGGGCAGACTGTGACGTAAGAGGCTGGACAGAGGGTTGGGGAGCCAGGGAGGCCCTGAGCTTATTGCCAGTGTGACTTGGAATTCACCTCTCAGATTCCTCATCTGTGGAATGAGGATAAAGGCGCCCCAAGCTGCACAGTTGGGTGAAGATTAGAGATCACGCAAGAAAAATGATAAGAGCTTAAGCTTATACCTCCATGCCGGGCATGAGGCTGGGTGGTTTTCAGGCATGTATTTATTAACCCTCACAAACACTCCGTGAG
>NW_007780887.1:0-668 GCF_000696425.1 Galeopterus variegatus
GTAGTGAGTTCCTGTCGCCCGGGAACCCCGGGGAGGCTGTCCTCCTCTGCCTCGGGAACTTTGGGGACCTAACGGGGAAGGATGAAGGCCACGGTGACCCCCGGAGGACACGAGGCTAAGTTGTGCCAGGGCAACTTTTACTTCGGAGATGAGTGTAAGAAGCGGGCAGACGCCCGTCCTTGCTCTGCTCTCTCAAGATGGGGGTCCCTCGCAAAAGGCAAGAAAGACGCTTCTGGGGTTCAGGAGGCGATGGGGTAATGAGAGACAGTGACTCTCAGGTCTTAGCTGTTCCAGCAGCTGTCCCCTCGGGGGGGGGGGGGTCATCTGTTTTTCTTCTGTTATAGGCACTGGGTGTCCTCCCTGAGTTTCTTCAGAATAGTGGCTGGCAGGCCTGGGAAGGACAACGTGCGCTTGGACAGTCCCTGACTTGAGTGTGCAGTGGGGCCAGCGCTGCCAGGCGGGGCAGGAGCGCGACTGAAGCCTCGAGCTCCTGAAACAGAGGCGGGGGCGTTTCCAGAGCCCCCTTCCTGAACTAGAGCGACACCCTTTCTTGACCTTGACTGCAAGTCTAGTTCAGACATCTCTTTCCCGTTTCCCAGCTCGGGAGGAAAGGCAGGAGGACAGTCAGAAGAACTCCGCTTTGTAGAATCAAAATTAAGACGTTTCCT
>NW_007780887.1:2663-3054 GCF_000696425.1 Galeopterus variegatus
AAATACAGATGCCCAGAGGATTTTTCCCTTAACACTTTCATAAGTCTTTGCATGGCCAGTGCAGTCCACTCAGTCTGCTCTTTTGTCAGCCCCAGGCTGCCGAGTGTAGCATGATCCCTTTACTCCCAGGAGTGTTGTGACTTCAACACTGTGGCTATGGTTCTAGTTTCCCTCCTCAGGATAATTTCTAAGGCTGATTCCTTCCCACTTGTCTCCAGGGTCAGGACTGGGCTCCCACTGAGACTTCCAGAGAGCCAGCCAGTGCCCCTTTCACCTGCTCAAGTGCTATTGCTGTGTCTGGCGGGTAGTTTTATCCTCCCTCCAGTGGGGCAGAGGTAGGGCAGAGGCACTGTGTTTCCCTTCTTTCTCTGGAGAAGGTGATGTTAGAAAC
>NW_007780888.1:0-757 GCF_000696425.1 Galeopterus variegatus
AAATTGAATCTTTATGCATTTACCCAATATCAGCCTGTGGTCATCATTTGGAATCTTGATTCTGTCTCCTGGAGTAGTCACCAGTTGCCGCCCACCTCTTTTCTAAGTCAGAGATGGAAGTTAAGCATGACAGAGGAAGTGGCAGAAGGCTGGGTCCCATCACCAGGCACTTTCCTCAAGTTGAAGTTGACATTGATCTATCTACCACCTACTGATTGCTTAACTTTACTATTATCCAGACCTCATTTTTTCATATTATTCAAAGAGTGACCTAAGAGATGTCAGCTGCCTCACTGAAATCCTGGGATGCTCTTTCTACTCTATGCTCTCAGCAGTAATCCCATCAAAACCAGAAATGAAGTTATTTTGGCATGACTTGTTCCTAATGAAGCTTGAATCATCTGCCACTTTCCTGTCTAGGTTCTGAGTGGGTGATGGTTTGTTTGCCAAGCCTAGAAAGATCAAATGTACAATTCAGATGCAGGTGCTGTTCGCAGACTTTACTCTCTGAGTTTTACTCACTGAGAGCATCAAAACATTGAGAGAGCGGGTGCAAAGGTTCAAAAGTGCCACTTATACATTGGCTTTGAGTGACAGGGAAAATGTCAGGGAAAAGAATCCTCCATTGTGTTTATTCATTATAAAGATGAAAAGGAAACAAAATCATTCACTACAGGTCTTGGGAAAATAGCTGATAAAATTGGAAAATGATTAAAAAATAGAAATGGGAGTGGGATATTAAGAAAAAAA
Source organism: Galeopterus variegatus (assembly GCF_000696425.1). Taxonomy (NCBI): domain Eukaryota; kingdom Metazoa; phylum Chordata; class Mammalia; order Dermoptera; family Cynocephalidae; genus Galeopterus; species Galeopterus variegatus. Next base: position 751 of record NW_007780888.1, read on the forward strand.
CAAAAAC
>NW_007780888.1:2697-3054 GCF_000696425.1 Galeopterus variegatus
CCTTGTAAACATTAATCTGTTAATTCTCGCTACCCCTGGAAGGATAGTGATGTTGCTGCTGCTGTTGTTGGCTAATGATTAATGCTTCATGTCTACCAAAGCCTTGCTACCTTTTACTACTTCACTCTTTAGAGCACCCACCCCCCACCGCAGGGGAGTAACACGCAGCCCTGTCCCCAGGATTCAGGCAAGAAAATGGGAGAGGCCATGTTCAAAAGTCTTCTACCTCAGAGCTTAGCCAGAATAATTGCTCAGTATCCTAATCCCAGTATTTTCAAAATACAAATATGTATAGCACTACTTGGAAGTGAACTGACTTAGGTAGTAAAGAGCTTTTTTATTAAATTGTGTTTATTT
>NW_007780889.1:0-965 GCF_000696425.1 Galeopterus variegatus
CCAAGCCTTACTGTCCAGGGTTTTTATTGGGAACCAGTCAAATAGGCATGTAGTCCCCATGTGATTGATCAGCTGTTCAGACCTCAGAATCTGCCCAGAAGTCAAACTTACAGCATGGTCTAGGGCCCCAGGTATACAAAAGTAGGGATTCACCATAAATCACACTGTTAGCTTAAACTATCTGGTGTGGCCCAAAATCTCAGGCATACAAAGACACTCGTTAGGCAGGACATTCCAAGGGCTCAGAAGTTATCTCCCAGGAGTCAGTCAATGACCAGTCCTAAAGACCTTGGCAAAGTGCAAGATTTGTATAATTTACACCTGCTGAGTTAACCCTTTATTGCACAATATTCCATGTCAGAAATCCAGGATTTAGAAACTGAGATATAGCCCACATTTCATAAATAGCTTCATATTTAGTAGCTACTGGCAGCTGGCTGGGATGGAGAACTGAACCCTTGACCTTGGTGTTACAAGGCTGCACTGTAACCAGCTGTGCTAACCAGCTGGTCATAGTAGCTGCTTAGAATGTCCCATTCGTAGCATTTTTGAGTGGGGCAAAAGAAGAGATGTTAAATGTTTAAAGATTGTTGTCTTTAGTACCAGATGTGGTTGTTTTCAAATATCAAAGAAGATTTTACCAACTGTTTTAAGGATGAGTTTATTCCCACAGAGGTACCACTGTGGACTTGGAGAAAATATTTACCTTCCCCCAATCTTCCTCAAGTAACTATCCTCATTCATGATTTATAGCAACATGGGGAAAATACTTATTTTTTTAAAAGTAGAACATTAAATGTAATTACTTGATAAACACTTCTGCGATGAACAAGTCAAAAGTATTTATCACTTGGTGATAAAGGAGGGGTTGTCTATCCTCAAGGAACTCACAGCCTATGGGTAACAACATCTCTAAGAATCTAATAAAAGGCGGAAACTGGTAAGTATTATAAGAGTCACAAAGA
>NW_007780889.1:1660-3054 GCF_000696425.1 Galeopterus variegatus
CAACATCTCTAAGAATCTAATAAAAGGCGGAAACTGGTAAGTATTATAAGAGTCACAAAGATTCTGCCCTTTCTTTTTTCCTCCTTCCTGGACTTGGTCTGCAGGAATGCTAAAGAACTAGGTAGATACCTGGTTACATCTCCTTGGCTTGTTACTACCAGGTAGCAAGCTAAGTAACTAAGAATGCTGATTTATTGGTTTACAAATCTGTAAGTACTCCCCAAACCAACGTGTTCTTGGGCTACGTCAACAGAAATAGTTTCAGATCAAGGGAGTTAACAGTTCTAATCTCCAATGCATGTGATTCTGGGGAACATTCCTCAAAGGTACTGTCAGAAGGATTACCAGTAGAGGGCAGTAAGATGGAGGACAGCGAGGGAAATAGACCTAGAAATCAACAAGAACAAGGATAGAGCAACTGCTTCTGGTTAACTTGGAGAAGCAAAAATTTAGTTCGAAGTTGAGGAGGCAATACATCGTAGCTGTCGTCACATAACCAGAGGTTCAAAGACATAAAAGAGGGAAAAGCACAAGCAAGACCAAACAGGTGTCCTCTTGATTTACTCAGGTTTCTACACTTACCTGTTCCCACTTCTCTGCTGGAAGTGCACAGGGCCTGGATGTGGGTTAGCCTTGCTGCCACCACCAGCAGCATGCATGTAGTTTAGCTGAAATAAGATAAAATTCTTTTCAAAAGGAATTTTTACTAGGAACATAAGCAGAAAGAAAACCAAGTATCCAAGTCTACACAAATGTTTACGAGTAAGAGTATTTGAAGTACAGATCCTAGAGCCTTACTTCAATGATTAAAGAAAGATTTGTTTGACTGGGACAATTGCAGGTTTCTGTGTTTTTTCCTAAGCTCTATCTGAGACGACATTAAGCAAAGATGTGCAAGGGGTAGTTCATGGTAGTTGTAGTTTGGCAGAATGTGTGCTTAGAAGGTTTCTCAGGTTCTTCCTTAAACGCCATCCCATTTTCTCTCTAAAAGAGGCCCAAGTCATCTCCTCTGACCTTGGGCTTCACTGAGAGTCCCCTCCATTTCCACTGCATTGCCCTTCCCTCCTGATTGAGTCAGATACCTTCTGATCTAGTCTCTGACAATTACTCAGACAGACTTTGCACTGACTCCTCCTCCTCTCCTAACAGTGACTTGTCTTAGAATCCCTGAAAGCCATATCTTAGACCCATTTATTTGTCCTATTCAGCTTGCCCAAATACTCTTATTTGCTCCTAGACGAATGCTCTCATAGGGTCACCAGGTCATAATTGCTTATCAGATGTATGTATAATTAACAAACAATTTTATTTTTTTTCTTTAAAAGTGTCATGGTGGGCCGGCCCGGTGGCGCACTGGATAAGTGCGCCGCTTGGGAAGCGCGGCGGTGCTCCCG
>NW_007780890.1:0-233 GCF_000696425.1 Galeopterus variegatus
AAAACTTTTAAAAAGATACAGTCAAAAGATAACATTTTTACAAATCATGCTTTTGTGAATATTTCTGAATAGTGTACACTTTGCTTTTTTTTATTTTTAATAGCATTTGGTCCTGTATCCCACCCACTCCTCCCTATTGCACCCAGCTATATCAATATCTATTTTGCAAGAATTTCATAATTTGTGTATTCTTATCTGAATGGAGATTGGTGGGGCTCACCTCTCATAGCGAA
>NW_007780890.1:772-3054 GCF_000696425.1 Galeopterus variegatus
TTTCATAATTTGTGTATTCTTATCTGAATGGAGATTGGTGGGGCTCACCTCTCATAGCGAAGTTGTATAAGCAGTTAGTTCCGCTGGGAGAAGTAAGGCAGATTCTTCCCTTTTCCAAAAACAGATACAACCAGGAGATGACCATGAGACTTAATCTTAGTCAATCAGAAACCCCTGAAAAGTTGGATCCTGTGCTAGTGGCAGGCGGACACTTGGAGGTTAGATTTAAAGTAGCAGCCTAGATGTTGTGCAAACCATATGGTTTCTGACTCATGCCCTTCATATGGCTCCTGCTGTTCACCCTCTGGAGCTCCTTTGGCTTCTGTCAATTTTCCAAACATGGTTTGTCAGCTTTCCACTGATTTTCTGAATCCAAATTCACTTGCAATTATTCTCTTACTATCTAAAACTACGCTGTTTTCCCCCACTGTTGCTTTAAGCCAAGAATGCTGAATGAAACACTTCATTTTGTTTTTTTTTTCATTAATAAAAGCAGGTCTGGTAGTGACTGCAGGTAGATTTGTGTCCAGTTTGGGGATTATTCATGATTACATCATCAGTGAGACACTATGTAGGCTTTAAGAGCTAAACTAATCATTACACACGAAGTTTGAAAGGAAACAGTCAGAAACATAAAAATTATTTCAGTATGAATCTCAGGACACATCACTATATCAGGAAAACATCCCCACTAATTTTGGCTCCTGTGTGTTTCTGATTTATCACATTTTTAGAAAGTGGTTGAAAGTTTAGAAAAATGAGAACCATAAATTATCTGGCACTCAGCTGTGCAAATATGTTAGTGAACCAAACTTGCGAGTGACTTGATAAAAACAAATTTTAAGGTTGTATGAAGAAAGCTCTGTTAGGTATGCAAAAACAAGAACTGAGATAAGTGAAAGCATTTCTTAAATGGAGAAACTAATTGACATGTGCACATGCACATAATTATTTTTCAAAAATGCGGGCTGTCATGTATTGAGAGTTATAGAAAGGAAACCTAAAATCTAAACGAACAAATGAGAAACTGAAGTCCACTGCAACTCCTCCCATTGCAACTCCAATGAATATGCTGCCATTTACTGACCACATCCATAAAGGTGGTACTGTGCAACTAGAATCGGTGGGTTAGCTGGTTAAAATAGTTAAGCTATTATTTAGTTATTATAATTGAATGAGTAAAGAGATCCCATTCTAAAATCATCATTCAATTATGGTTGATCTCATGTGATGAGAAATTTTTAATTTTACAGCATGCTATGATTCTAATTGGACAACCAGTGTCATTCATATCAGCTAGTTTATAATGGTGAATATTGGAAAAATGATAATAATGGCAGTTAGGCAGCTAAGTAGGCTCTATCACAGTAAATTGAGGACATTTTATAGAGATGATAAGAAAAGGTAATTGAACACAAAAGTACTAATTTAATTTCTAGCTTCTTAGGAACCATTTAACTCACTGAAAAAAAAAATTAAACTAAAGGAAAAATTCTGTTGTAAGGAAAATGGAGTTAGTATAGTCAGGACCCCTTGCTTCATATCTGGCTGGGTATGATTCAGCACATCCACTGTAAACAAGTTACATAAGAGTAGAGTTAGTGCACATGCACACCTGTGTACCCTTTGGCTCATTGCTGCTATTGTGTACTCTTAGGTATGGAAGGCAGCAGCTCTGAACCACTGGTTAGCAGAGCTCATGTCTAGAATAAAGCATGTCCACTTTTCTGGTGGCTACTCGGTTTTTCTTTTAACTACCTGGCTCAGGACCTGCACAAAGGGGTCTGTGATCCAGCCTGAAATTGGTGTAGTTGGCAGGATGAGCAGGTAAGGGAGCCACTAGTCCCTTGGGAGTGGGAGGAGATGTGGCTACCCTCAAGCATGTATTACCTGGTGTCAGAGTTCCTGTGGACTTGGGCTCCACTGGAATCATGGGACCAAGTGGGTGGGTCCCCTGAGAGCATAGAGGAAGCTCTCAGGGTATCCATGGTGAAAGCTGAGGAGTCCTGGAGAATGGCTGACCAGATGGGCTGGTTGTGGTTTGCTGTACTGCAAGCCAGTATAGACCGGGCACTCAATGAGGCAGCACAGCAAAAGGCAGACATGCTGGAGAATGAAATACAGTGACAGGTCACCCTCATTCTTTAAGCTGAGGATGATGACGACCCTGAGGGTGAGTTGGGAGAAACTGTGTTTCTCCTTGCACGATCTGTTGTGCATTGGAAACAGGCAAACCTCTAGCTGCCTGGCTCCTACAGTTGTGGGACCTAGGGGTGGATGGC
>NW_007780891.1:0-833 GCF_000696425.1 Galeopterus variegatus
GAGAATGTGTAGGAATCAGTTCCCAGAGCGAGATGGCAGGAGAGTGACTCAGGAGATGTGAATGCTGAGAGGTCTCTAGGAGGGTGGGGGCATATGTGCTTTGGGAATAGCCACGAATTTGGGTATGGGGGGACACCTGAAGCACTAGAAAGGCTTCCAGTTTCCAGGATAAGCTTTTCTACTAAATTGCTGTGTTTCTTTGTAAACCAATAAAATGAAAAATAATAAATAAAGCAAACAATCAACAAATCATTTCCAGGCCCAAGACTGTCTCCTCTTTGAGATTAAAAAGTTGAATAAAACAACTTCAAGGCTTTGTTTAGTTCTATGAGGCCATGGAATGACAAGTTAAATATGTCAAATGAGCACGCTCTGACATGGGGACCGAATTCCTGACAATGCCTTTTAAAGGTCACCTCATCAAGATTTCTTTAATCATTATAATAGAGGTTTTCTTCTCCTCTTACTTAATAAAAAAATAGAAATTAAATTTAACTTTAACCCCTCAAGATACCCAATTAGTTAAACCAGTTTGGGAGAACAACTCGGCAGCACATGTAAACGTGAAGTTCTCACATCCTTGATGACTTCGTCTCGCACTAAACTCCCAGTGATGAGGCTCCAGCAGGTACTGAACACCTGCTGTGTGTCGGGTGCTGTTCCAGGCCCCGGGGCACATGGATGAAAAGACATCGCATCTGACCCCAAAGAGCTTACCTTTGGGAAGGAACATAGAAGTGACCAGGTCATTAAAATGTAGAATGTTCAGAGTAATTGAAAGACGTATCTGATGATGTGAAATTGCAGTGAAGACACTCTTTTCCCAGGCTGGG
>NW_007780891.1:2662-3054 GCF_000696425.1 Galeopterus variegatus
CAACAGAGCAGAGGAAAGGAGCAGTGAACTTAAATACAGGTGAATTGCAAATGTCAAACTATAACATGTAGAGAAAAAACATTTAATAGAAAGAAACAGAACTGATAGAAAACAATATCAACCAGTCAAATGTGTGTAGTTGGAATACCAGAAGAGAAGGGAGAAAAGAAGGCTCAAGAAATATTTAAAGACTTAATGGCTGACACTGGATTGCAATGACACAGGAGACTCACCAGCAGAGGTAAAGAAAAGAAGAGGACGTCTCTCTCCACAAAGACCATTTCAGAGAGACCAAAGCAGCATCTGCTCTATGACAATATTGGAGGACCTGATCAACAGAGCAACCATTACTCTTTCAGAAGGAGAGAAGAAATCTAGGGTGATTGGGGGGG
>NW_007780892.1:0-3054 GCF_000696425.1 Galeopterus variegatus
CGTTACCGGTCAGTAAAAAAGACAAAAAGGAAAAAATAAATAAATAAATAAATAAAATAAATTATAGCCATCTATTTTGTCTGTCATTGCTTACTTATAGGCAAAAATCACTTAGAGCAAATTGCATTATGAAAAAATGTTCATAATTTTATTGTAATTTGCTAATCTTATTTGCCTAATAGATTAGATTTGTCCACTATTATTAATAACAACCAAGCTCCAATAGTCATAGATTAGATTGCTTGTGATTATATTACTCAGAAATCTTGCATAGTCTACGTTTAAAAAAGGGTTTCACTAGATGTGAAACATCTAGTTAATCATGTAAGTTTTACATTGACCAAAGGTCGCAAGTTCTATGAATTTCATCTAAAATTCCAAGAATTCTCTAAAAATTATTCATAGGTTGCTACAACATTTCTCAGTGTACATAAAATATTTTGGTAAATAAATAAGATCTTACCTATTTAATTTACTAATACCCTGGCCTTATTTATGTATTAAAACCAATGAATTCCTACACTGTGTATATTTTTTAGAAAACAACAAACATCAAACTAATCTCTTACCAGTTCATATATAATTATTAACTTTGCTCTGTTAATTGGACTGGCCATAAAAATAGTGACGTGCCTATGTGTTTAGGATCTTAGATATTTAACTAACTTAAAGGAAATAGTGGGTTACATGAAAGAAAAATTACCAGTGTATCTGAAAGAAATGTAGTATATGTTGTCTCAAATTAATGCAGTTTTTTACATGTAATTATAGGGAATGGTGGAAGGAAGAAGTACTGCTCTTCGCAGAAAAATTTCTGTATTATTCTTCCTATGAATAAAAGATTTATTTTATTTATTTTATTTTTTTGATGGCTGGCTCGTAAGGGGATCTGAATCTGTGACCTTGGTGTTATGAGGCTGTGCCCTAACCAACTGAGCTAACCTGCCAACACCTGAATAAAAGATCTTTTAAAATAATTGGAAGTATGAAGATATGATTGAGCATCTTATAAATTAACATCTCACTGGAAAATTGAAATGTGTTGGATTTTGACCTAAAGCCCTAAGGGACACACTGTATTACCATTTGCCTTTATTTTTTTTCTTAACCCCCCCCCCAAAAAAAAAGTGTTTACAAGTAATAAATATATTCTTAATATTTCAGCGAATGCTCTCAAGAATTGTTTTCATTGTTACAGAAGTACTCATGATATTCAGAGAACAATATACAAGGGTACTTCAAAAAACTCATGGAAAGATTCATATTGTCTTTTAATTCTACTTTTTCATGAACTTTTTGAAGTACCCTCATATTGTGTAAAATTTTACCATAGTTTATTTGTCCATATGTCACCACCTTTGGTACCTTTTACTGTGTTGGGGTTTCCTTGTTTCTTGGAACCAAGAACGTGTCCAGCTTCGTAAGAGATGCAGCTCAGACAGATAGTATACTCCTTCTTTTGCTTTAGGGTATTTGTCATAATTTTCTTTATCTTTCATTTTCTCTTCCCTGATGGCTCTATGAAAGCAAATGCAACAATCAAGCGATTTCTTTCTTTCTTCCTGTATCAACTCTTTTTTGAGTTCCAATCAGGGCACACAGCAAGTGTACTGACTATGGTGGCTGTGAGAGCAGGTTTGCCAGGGGATCATCAGTGTCCTGGAAAATATTACCATAAATGCCATGAAGGAGCAAATGCTAACAGAGAGAAAAGAGCTTTCTATTGAGAGACAGCAAGGACCAACATAAGCCCAAAAAGGGCCATAGGAAACTAAGTATGGTCAGAAAGGGAAGTTCAGAAATACGACTGGGAATGACATGTATGTAAATTAATGATGCTTGAAAGCGGAGCACTATACGCTTTGCAGCAATGTCCACAGCTGCTTAAATGTATTGCCATAGCCTGAGTACGTGCTGCTTTTCCTTGAATATGCTAGTAATCAGTGGTTTATTATTCGAGATAGGGTGAGAGGATGTAAATTAATGATGCTTGAAAGCGGAGCACTATACGCTTTGCGGCAATGTCCACAGCTGCTTAAATGTATTGTCATAGCCTGAGTATGTGCTGCTTTTCCTTGAATATGCTAGTAATCAGTGGTTTATTATTCGAGATAGGGTGAGAGGGCAGATATGAAATAATATGAGATATAAAGAAATCAATCAATCACTTCTGAGGGACCAATGATAATCTATGCTGAACTGGGAAATATAATTAACTCAACCAAAATTCCACTTATACTATTTTAAGAAATTATAGCTGTATGAAGGTTTTTATACTTTCCTCATATTTTATTTTATTTTTTTACTGTTAGCTGTCCTTTTGTCTCATTTGTGGTTCCTCTGTCAAGGCATAAATTATAGAAATATTTCAAGGTAACATTCTAGGCATTTTCTTCTCACTCCATCTTCTCTTTCCAGGAGAATCCTGCACAGACTTCAATTATTGTTCATATGAAATTATGCTCCAAACTTATATTTACATTCCAGAAATTTGCTCTGAAATATCCACCCATATGTCTGGTTTCCTATTTTATAATTCTACTGGGAAATATAAAATATGTATTTTTGTTTTTCTTGGTTGGAGCTTGTTAAACTTTCATCTATGTGTTTTATTGGCCTATATGAAGGTAAGAAATTTTTTTACTATTATTTCCTCAAGTATTTTTCTGCCACCCACATTTATTTTCCTGAAATTCCTATTATACACATTAGACCACTTGTCACAGTGCTCCCTGAGATTTTGTTTGTTTTGTTTTAATTTTTTTAATTAAGAATATCTCTCTTTTAGATAGTTCATTTGATAATTTCTATTTCTATTTTATTAGGTTTACTGATACTTTCTTTTGAATTTTTCACATTCCTGTTATGCCCACTAAGGGAATATTTTAATTCAGATATTTTGTTTTCTCATCTAGAAGTTTCATTTGTTCTTTTTATACATTTTCAACTTATTTTTTGTTAAGTCCATATTTCTTTTTAAAATCTTGGCAAATTTATAATAACTCATGGAGTGTTTTAGAGTGTTTTTCTGCTGATTGAATCATTTCTGGTTCT
>NW_007780893.1:0-3054 GCF_000696425.1 Galeopterus variegatus
CACAGCTACTGACAGTCAACTCTGTACCCCACAGATACGTACAATAACTATGTTACAATAAGAAAAGTGTGAGGCTCTGAAAGTTGGAGAATGGAAGACAGACCAGTTAGAAAACTTGGAACTCAAGGAATGACGTGGAAGTGAGTTTGTAGGCTGTTCATTTTGTCTCATATATCTCAGAATTGGGACTGCAGAAGCCAGCAACTCAGAAACACCAACAGGTAAAGAACCTCCCCCCAAATCCCCAACAAAGTCATGCTCTTTTTAGCCAAAGGACTGGCAACGGGGTAGCTTTGCAAGACAGAAAACTTTTGGAGAATAAATGCTTCACTCCAGCTAAATATCGTAGAGAAAAAGTGAGTCCCACTCCCAGCCCCACCAGCAAAGGAGCTGAGGGGACAGCCTACAATTCCATCTTCACCAGGCTGTCATGAGGCATCTCAACACTTCCCTAGGGTGGTGTCCAAAAAGGCTGACGAGGGAGCTGAGATTTTCATTTATGCCAGTCCCTGTCAGGCCACACTGTCAGAGGAGATCATGTGAGAACCGAGCCTGGGCTTCTATCTCTACCTGACAGCAATGTGCAGTGCCTTAAGACACTGTCAACCGTAAATTCTTTATCCAGCAGATATCTTTCATGAATGAAGGGGAGACAAGACATTCCCAGATAAAGGAGAACTAAGAGAATTTATCACCAGTCCATCTACCTTAAAAGAATGGTTTAAAAATTTCTCTAAAAACAGAGAATAACTAATACAAGAAGGGATGTTGGGATATCAGGAAGGAAAAAAGTAAAACAGGAGAAGTAAACAAATGGATAAACACAATACATTGCTTCTCTTAAGTTTTCTAAATTATGTTTGATGGTCATAGCAAAAATTATAACACTGATGTGGTTCTCAATATATGTAGAGGAAATATTTAAGACAATTGTATTATAAATGGGAGAAGGTAAAGAGACAGGAAGGGAGAAAAGTCTTTTTTTCACACTCATTCATGTGGTCATGCCGTAGATTTGGTCACTATCTGTAAGTTTACCAGCTCCCTAATATCAATTTCAAACATCCCGCTCCCTGAGTATCACCTCCAGGTCTAGCTAAAATGTCTTTGGCCCCACTGGACACCCCAATCGTTGATGCGACCGTGTTTTCACGGTCCAGTCCCCACCCTGCGGAGTCTCCAGATCCCTTCTCATTCAGTTGGGATTCCACAAACCATCATCATAATCATTCCCATGTTTACATCTCAATTTCCTTGCTATTCTTCTCCTTTGTTCTCACCTAATGACAGTGACTCGTGGTTAAATGCAATTTTCAGCTAATTGTACACCTTGACTCATAGATCAAACTGCAGCTGGAGGAAAACACACAGATATGCTGACTGGTCTCACTTGAAGTTTTGACCACAAATTTCAAGTGAACCTACACAGATGCCCAGTGCTACTATATTTTCTTAGTAAATTCACTCTCTTATGCTTTCATTCCAACTTCATACCTAGTAAAGAGAGGGTAAATTGTGACCTAGAGAGATTACTAAATTTCATCAATATCAACATATTATTGATAACTAAGCTCCAAACTAGAACCTGTATTTCTTTCCTTAGTTGATGACTACAGTTGAATAGCATGCAGATTCCATACAATTGTACAAAGAACAAAATAAAATATCAGAATGCATACTTGATTCATTGTTTTTGAGAAAATATCTAAAAGGCACAAATTATTTTTAATCTAAAAATGTTTGATAATACTAAGTACTACTAATAATAAGTACTACTACTAAGTACTAATAGTACCTTCTATTTATTAGACACATTTCTAGGTACTTGAGAATTTCTGCTAAATAACATAAAAACCCTGCCCTTATGTATCATACAATCTGTTGTGGAGGACAGACAATACAAAAAGAAAGGAAGAAAAGTAAGTAAGAAAAGTTTAGACAGTGATAAGTGCTATTCAGATAATTAAAATAAGGTAATTTAATAGTTTGGGTGGCTAATTTTAAATTGGTCGAGAAGGACACTCTGTGAAGGGGACATTTAAAATGAAGTATAAATAACACAAACCAACAAACCATGCTGAGATACAAGGGAAGAGCATTATAGTGAGAACAGCCAGTGCACGGGCCCTGAAGTGAGTGACGGCTCTGTGTATTTGAAGGACAACGAAGCCAGTGTGAATGGAGTATTACAAGATTAAGTCAAGAAGCAGGCAAACAGTTGTAAACAATAAGCACGTACTGCCTTGTCTCTTGCATGTGAAATTGTGCTCATGTGAAAGGTTGGTACTGTCTAGTGTTTCATTTTGAAGAATACTTCTCACCTTTCCGGGCAATTAAAGGCTAAAGTTCATGCTGATTATACAAAGAAAAAAAAAAAAGTAGGCTGCGGCCAGATGTTTATGGCTTTGTAAGCCATGTTAAGGAGTTTAAACATTATTCTAAGTGCAATGGGATGACAATGCAAAGTTTTCAACAGAATTATCGTGATCTAATTTACATAATACTGAGATGATTCTGGCTGCTCTAATGGGACTAAATGGTAGAGGAGTGAGAGAATTGAAAGAAAGACCTGTTAGAGTGTTACGGCTGTAGTGCAGGCGGAATGTGGTGCAGAATTGGGTGGCAGTAATGAAGATGCAGAATAGCGGACAGATCAAGGAAATATCTAATGTGTCAGGGGGGAATTTGTAGCTAAGTCAAGAGAAATGTCAAAACGATGCCACCATGGTTTTTTTTTTAAAGAGAAGGAGTTTGTCTGCTACTGCCTGTAGTTTTGAAGTAATCCCAGTGTCAAGAGAGGAACTCAGCTAATCAGCAACTGCCTCTAGTTTTGAGGTAGTCCCAGCATTCCAGTAAGAAACGAGCCAGACTCACTAAAAAAAAGTACCAAACAATGAAAAGGATCAGCAAGTACTATCAAATCAAAAATACTATTAAATATCAAATAATATTTTATAAGCACTATAAAATATCAGAAACCTACTACTTGGGCAAGAAAGAATATCATTGTTTTCAAGAGGAACGGAGTTGACCATGTGAAGTCCCTTGAATCCT
>NW_007780894.1:0-784 GCF_000696425.1 Galeopterus variegatus
GGTGTGTGAGGTGTGACCCACCCGGATCCTGAAGGGAATGGGTCCTTTGGTGAGATGACAAGTCTGCCTGCCAAGATCACGAGGGTCTCCTGTTCCTCTTGTCCCCAGGATGTGGGACTGCGGCTGCTCTGGGACTGGACCCAGCGCCCCGGGTCTAAATCCCTCCCTCGCTCCCTTGTGCTTACTTTCAGCTGATGGCGAGTTCGCCTGTCCCCTCACCAGCCGCGCCATCCCTGTCCCCCACTCGACAATGCCTTCACTTCCTATTTTTCCAAGTGATTTTCACATGTGTTTCTTTCCCGTATCAAATTCCAGGAATGAAGAGCCTCCAGGCGTCGTCACAGCTCCAGTCCCTACTTTCTCCTTCACCCTCTCGTGTTGCTAAAACTGCTCTTAACTACAAGAGAAAGTGACCATCAATGGCCAAAGCTGGTGTCCGAACCTCAGTCCTGCGCGACTGGGCTTTGTCACTGCATTGGAAGCTGTTGACCGTAACTGGCTACTGACCACCAGGGACCGTCGTTCGCACCTCTCCTTAAAGACAAGGCAGCAGCACGGCCGAGGGTGAATCGCTCACCAGGATCCACCACAGCAGAAATGTTCTTGGTTGCCAAGAACAGGTCACTGAAAAATGAATTTAACAGACAAACATATGTAATGTGTATATAAATTACATGTCATATGTAAATATACATACATTACATATTTTATATACATCAAATACATATTAATATGTGATATATATTAAAAATACATTATGAAAATATGTAATATATATATATAT
>NW_007780894.1:1921-3054 GCF_000696425.1 Galeopterus variegatus
ATAATATAAAGATGTGATAGAACAGCATCTTCTCATTAAAACGTTCCAACTCAGTGGGATCCTTTATTCATGTGTTTATTTGCTTCTTCATCTTTCAAGCAGGGCCAGTTGGGGCTTGAGTCATCGGACGTGTCCCGCGTGAGGCTCAGTGTTCCGTATGTGCCAACACGGAAGCCCAGCACGGCGCACTCCGCCCGGACCTCAGAGGAGAGGAGACAGATGCCCGCACAACCACGTGGGTCAAGGCTTAGACACTTGTGGGTTTTCCCTTTTAAAATAGTGTGAGGGTATTTCCCAAGACTTCTGACGATCTGAACAATGGACAACAGAGATGAGTCTTTATAAAGCTGATTTATTAGATACAAAGTTGCAAAATAGAAATGTAGGCTGAGAACCCTTGAAGAATGATTGACACACTGGCAGTGTTGATGGTTGGAGCCAGAGTGGCAGTTCTTTAAAACCTGGTTATCGAGAGAAAATAAGAATATTCTTACTTTCTCCTAAAATTAACTGACGCAACACTAGAAGCTTTGACAACTTCAAAGAGCATCACCAACTCAGAGACAGATTTTCTTTGTACATTTTTCCTGACTTTGTTTTAGTTATTGTTTAGTTATCATTTCCTAGTGATTTGAGAACCTATTTGTCCTTTTGGCCACAAAGGTTTAGCCCCTCACTGGGGCCATGTCCCTTGCAGGGGTGACGTCACCCTGCAGGTGTACTGCAAAGAGCCGTGTTGATGTGGTGAGTACTGCCCCCCGACTCACACTTTGCACCCACACTTTCTGCGTGTGTAATTCTATGTAAATAACTGGGTCCCGTCAACAGTCTGTTTCTGCCAAAGGACAGGTATTAACTGCTTTACTAGAAAGAGCAGGCTGCCTGTGCGCTCACATGTATCTGACTGGAGACGCAAACCTAAGACCTTCGCCATGAGGAATCAAAATTCACTACTGAATTTCCTTCAAAGTCAAGGCCTCTCTCCCGAGATGGTGGGGAAATTCCAGGCTCACACCGTGCTCTGAGCTTGCGTGGTCCGGGAGGTCCAGGTGGCAAGGCAGAGCCTGGACGAGGTCCACCCCAAACCTGCTGGGAATGATTATTGGCACCGTTGATTTTATAGAGCTGATTAA
>NW_007780895.1:0-661 GCF_000696425.1 Galeopterus variegatus
ATTGGAAGAATTAACATTGTGAATATGTCCATATTACTCATAGTGATCTACAAATTCAATGTGATTGCCATCAAAATTCTGATGACATTTTTCTCTGAGATGGAAAAAGATATGCAGACATTCATATGGAACAAAAAAAGTCCATGCATAGCCAAAGCAATCCTGAGCAAAAAAAATAAAAATAAATAAAGCTTGTGGCATAACACTACCTGACTTTAAACTATATTGCAAAGCTATAATAACCAAAACAGCATGGTACTAGCATAACAACAGACACACGGATAAACGGAACGGAATAGAGAACCCTGGAATTAACCCATATGCCTACAACCATCTGATCTTTGACAAAGTTAGCAAGTCTACCTAATGGGGAAGAGACTGCCTTTTCAACAAATGGTTTTGGGAAAACTGGATAATCATATATAGGAGAATGAAAGTAGACTCTTATCTTTCATCATATACCAAAATCAAATCAAAGTGGATTAAATAATTAAATATACTTACTGAAACAATAAATATACTTACTGAAACTCCTTAAATAAAACGTAGAGGAAACACTCCAGGAAGTAGGAGTGGGTACAGAGTTCATGAGTCAGACCTAAAAAAGCACAGGCAACTAAAGGTAAAATAAACAAATGGGATTATATCAAACTAAAATGCT